>NC_091295.1:38875668-38880668 GCF_038502225.1 Cherax quadricarinatus | reverse complement strand
GAAGTGAACGCTAGTCAGCCTACCTCAGCCTACCATCCAGCCTGTCTCCTGTCATCCACCTGCTCCTTCATGCTGTGTGCACCGTTACACGTCTTCCAGTCAGCTATTCTCGTGGGTTAAGCCAGTCAGCCAACCCAGCTTCTAACCCAGCTGAGAGAGAGAAGTAAGCCACGCAAGTTCCTCTGAAGTATTGTCTCATATATTGCTTGCTTGGATGTTGCTAAGAGTGGTCTTCACCATCCCTGTGGCATAGAGTGGCTTATCAAGCCACCTTCGTGGGTAGTGAGTGGAGTGCGCGCCAGTGAGCGCCAGCGAGAGTCACTCCCACCACCACCCGCCACTCTACTCACACCACCACCACCACCACCAGCCACCCACCTCATCTACCTGTGGCTGTTTTCACCCTTGTACTGGGTCCTAATACTGTTTTGGCTCACATAATTGGTCAAGAGATTGTAGCTGAGCGCCAACGATAAAGCCAGTTATGTGAGTTCACCGAGAAAGCGCAGTTCTTCACGACAACAGTGTGAGTGTAGGAGGCGTCAGTCATCACCGCGCAGGACTTCCCCTTCACTCGTCAACAGTTACTCCGTCTACTACTCCAGACTTCAGTGATAATTTTCTGTTTAGAGACATTTTCTTGCATTTAAAGACATTTGCGTGTATGAGACATTTATAGTGAATTTCTTGTGTACTCTAAGCCTTGTGTTTTCAGTGTAGACTCAGTGTTTCTTTGACTCATTTTTTTTGCAATATTTTTCAGTGTTATCGCTCATCTCATATTTTTTTTTATCTGTGTTTTTTTTTATGCTACTCTCTGTCTGTAGTAAGTATTATTGTGTAGTGTACCAGTCAGTCACTCCGTGTGAAGTGATTCATTTTTTTTTTGTATTCTTTCAGCATTGTATTCTCCAGTATTTGTCATTGTATTTCATGCAGTGATATTCACCCCAGTATACCAAATTATCCATTTATTTCTATGTGTACCTTTTTCTCGTATGCCAGCAGTGTCTCATTCCCTGAATTTTTTCGCAGACTGTGTACCATTATTTTTGCCAGCAAATTTTTGTCGTATCAGTCACAGCAAGATTTTGTTGTAAGAATATACTAAAATAATGAATACGTGATTAAGTGTTGTGTGCCCCGCCACTTGTAAGTGTTACACTTGCCTCACCACTTGTAAGTGTTACACTTGCCCTGCCACTTGTAAGTGTTACACTTCCAGTTTTGTTTCTTGTTTTATTTTTATTCATATTTTTCATATTTCTTTGAACAAATTCACTCTTAGTGTAATTTTCTTTTTAACGTAAAGTGTTTTCTTTACTCTGAGTAAATTGTTTTGTCTAATTTACAATTAAGAGTTAAAGTGTTCAATCAGTTTTTCTTCATATTTTTATTTTATTATTTAACCTACATTTTCCCAGTGAGACTTTATTGCTGCAGTGAATTATTTTGTTGTACTTGTTCTGCAGTGAATTATTTTCTTTTATTGATATTTTTATGCATTATTATTCTCAGTTCATTATTGCATCTTGTTTTTCATTTTATTAATTTTCCTGATGTTGTCTTTGCATTATATTTTAATTTTGTTTATACATTCTTAGAAAATATTTAAATTTCCCGGTTATCTCTCGTTGCATACAATTTAGTAATTTTATTTTATACTTTTTACATTGATTTAAAATTTTATTAATTAATTTCTTTATTAGCAAGAGTAAAGACAGCTCATTTTGCATTTAATTCAGTCTCCAGTAATATTTTTACTTGTAAATTTCAATGTTTTTTTTTTTATCTTGGCCAGCAGTCCTTTACATTGAGTTGTCCTTCCTCTTGCAGTGTATCTTAGACATTTTTTATTACTTAAGCAGAATTGTTAAGCATTTTCTTCCACTTAAGCTTACTGTGTCATTTCTCTATTTTTTTTTTGCCTTATGTCCTTGAGTAAGTTCCCTGAGATCATGTCCCAGTCACTTTTGAATGTTCACTTAGTGTATCATGCCAGTCAAAGTCAATATGAATCAGTCCACAGTACCAACATTCCCTTACTGACTGAAAGACAATACCTAGCCCCTGAGCAATGTGTTTGTTCTCACAGCTTGTATCTGAGATTTGTTGAAGTGCTGCGAAATGTGAAGTTCAGATTAAGTTCCTATAGATCCGTGAATTACTTATTAACGTAGCCGAGCGGTCAGGCACTAGTAATACTGTCACTCCTGTCTGGACTCCAGCCACAATATCATGCACGCAGGATAGTGCGACTACTATCCTTGCGATGGCGACTTGTTCAAGTATTCGTTCCTTCCCAGGGGACGCTTTGAGAAGAACTTTACTTGCAACGAGTTATGCCATCTCTTGCTGATGCCACAAGCCGTTGCAGAAAGACGTTTCTGTGGCTAGTGTGCTCACTTGAGTGTTGTTGTTGTCCCTTGTGTTTCAGATTGTGATCCCATCCTAGTTGACAGTAATCAGTGCATTGTAAGAAGTTATTTCTCGAGTAACTTCCACGTTGTTAACGTTTGTAAGTGAAGTTTATAGCTGATACCTCGTGTCACTGTGTGCGACTCAGATTGAATATCAGCATTGTTCACCGTGTTCATTTCTTTTCTCCTGTGCTTGCAGTTTGAGATAGTAGATTCGTTCTCCCTTGCTCATATTGCGTGTTATAGCGTTAAATTTTTTCAACCGGGGGGAGTCATCCACTCCACCGAGTTTGTTCATTCCTCCAGTAAGAAAGAACCGATCCCTTGTGTTCTGGTGATTCGATTCCTGCTCCAGGAAGATCTGTGAAACTTGGGATGAAGTTATACCTGATGTGCAGTGTGCTATAAATTCTGCTTACAATGTTTCTATAGGTGACACTCCACATTATGCATTGTATGGTGTAGATAAACGTTTGCCTTATGAGTTGCTATATTCTAATCCGAAACCAAATTACAACCCTGATGATTTCATAGCAACTCGTACCAGCTTAGCTCAAAGTGTTTTTAGAAGAATCCGTGAAACACTTCATAAATCAACAGCAGAATTTACAAGAGTCGCAAACACTCGAGCAAAGCCATCCAAAATCAAAGTAGGTTCGAGAGTTATGCTGACTAATTTTAACAAAACGTCTGCAATGCCAAAGCTTGATCAAAAGTTTCTTGGTCCTTATCGAGTAGTTGAACATATCACTGGTAATAAGTATAAGGTTAGAGAAATTAGTACTGGTCAGTATAAAGAATCGCATTTAGATCATATGAAGTTAGTATGTGATGACAATGATGTTCCAACCCAGACTAATGTGACAGACTCTGACAATCCTCCTGATCCTGTACTCTCTTCCTCTGATACTCAGTCAGATGATCAACCTGAATGTCGTTATTCCCTACGTACACGATAGGTATTGAGAAATCCTCAAGTATCATTTGTAACTTCCAGTTCAGATTTGCCTCAAATACAGCATGAGTTAGCCAATGCAACAGAGTTTGATCCTCCCAGAGATGACACCCATTCTGCATATGTCAATCTTACCCTAGCAGAGTTGGGGTTAAATGTAAATAACCTGTATAGATGAATAATTACAGTATCAACTTATCAGTATTCAAGAATTTTTTTCTGTGTTCACGTTCTCTTCGCATTCTGAGAGTTAACAGTCTAGATTTGAGTGCACCGAATCTGCCTTTCTGTTAAACAGTTCTTTCTTTGTATATATTCCTTCCTCAGAATCCGTAGATCACATGAATACAGATCGATCGATCAAATTTTTTTTTATCACTTCTATTGTAATCTCAATGTTGAGTTTCATTCGATGAGTTGTGCTATATTATACCTTGTATTGCATTACAGTTTCGGTTACGTAAGCTTCCATTCCAATGTTCTACTTATGTATGTTATAATGTTCAATTGTTGTGTACTTTGACATTGTATAGAATCAGCCCAAGCTGTACACCTGCCATCTCTAGTTTGTATTAGTTGTATATCGGGACGACATACGTTAGCGTCGCCGAGCTCTCAGTGGTAGTACCAGTTCCTAGTAACCAGTTACCAGTAACCAGTGTACCAGTAGATGACTCACTACCAACCGTCTCTGCGTGAATCACTGTCTGTATTCATATTGCTGCTGACCACAGCAGTATTTCAAACACCCCCTCACATATGGGTACTGGGGTTAGTCAGTCTTACGAGTGAGAGCAAGGAGGCAGGTCACGGCTGTTTTGCGCTTCCCACACTATCCGTAATATACGTACTACCAGCCTATGTGAGTATTTGTTTACCCTATCCACGTGTTCGAACCCCACATGATAATGTGACTGACCATGTGACTGACCATGTGACTGACCAGCTGACTGACCATGTGACTGACCATTTGACTGACCATGTGACTGACCAGCTGACTGACCAGCTGACTGACCATGTGACTGACCATGTGACTGACCAGCTGTTGTATTCAACACCAACTCACTATCTGTCTAAAGTTCTGACAATTTAAACTTAACAGATTAACAATTGGCTAATAACAGGTTAACAACAGTATCAGGTTAGCAACAGCTTAACAACAGGTTAGCACCATGTTAGCAACAGCTTAACAACAGGTAACACCATGTTAGCAACAGGTTAACAACGAGTTAATACGCTAACAACAGGTTAGCAACAGTATATCAACAGGTTAGCAACAGCTTAACAACAGGTTAACACCCCCCGAACAAACTTAAAAAAAGGGAACACCATGTTAGCAACCGGGGTTTAAAAACGAGTTAATACGCTAACAACGGGTTGAACAGTATTTTCAACCCGGTTGAACGGGAACAACGGGGTTTGCGGAGGGTTTAAAAACGGGTTGGAACGGGTTAACAGCAGGGGTTGGGAACGGAAAAAAACAACAGGTAACACCATGTTGGGAACAGGTTAACAACGAGTTAATACGCTAACAACGGGGTTAGCAACGGGATATCAACAGGTTGGGAACAAAACGGAGGGTTTGCAATGGGTTAACAACAGGTTGGGAACGGGTTAACAACATG
>NC_091295.1:38809320-38875568 GCF_038502225.1 Cherax quadricarinatus | reverse complement strand
TTGAGGATCTTGAGAGTGAGTTGTGGTGAGTCGTGTCAGTCACTGCTGAGCCAGGTCACGCAGTGCTCGGTCGGGTCAGGCGCTGCTCACCCGGGTCATTCACTGTTGAGCTGTGTCAGTACTCGGCCGGGTCAGGCACTGCTTTTATTTCGATCGTGTTCCGGTCTAGTTGAAAGTACATGTCATTAAGACCGATCCATCGGGAATTTCCATTTCTTATGTGTTCAATTTTGATCTGAAGCTTAATGAGATAAGTAACTCTTACCAGACTAACAATCATACCTTACTTACTATACTCTAAACAAAGAAAACTTGTCAAGTTACATTAGTCTAGCAAATTAGATTTCCTTACTATGTACACGGCAATAACAAAAAAAAAGCACAATACCGTAACTGGAACGATACACAAATAACCCGCACATAAAAGAGAGAAGCTTACGACGACGTTTCGGTCCGACTTGGACCATTTACAAAGTCACACTAAAGAGAAGTGGAGCAGGACGGCTATATATAGGCAGGAAGAGGTGGTGGTAGTAGTAGTAGTAGTACAAGAATGGTATATAATACCGACTAGATGAAATTAAGACACATGCGCAACGCCATCCAGCGGCTGGCTGGATGGCCAAACGTCTACGATAGGGATGCCCGGATGTTGCGCATGTGTCTTAATTTCATCTTGTCGGTATTATATACCATTCTTGTACTACTACTACCACTAACACAACCTCTTCCTGTCTATATATAACCGTCCTGCTCCACTTCTGGTTAGTGTGACTTTGTAAATGGTCCAAGTCGGACCGAAACGTCGTCGTAAGCTTCTCTCGTTTATGTGCGGGTTATTTGTGTACACGGCAATCTTACCATTTGAGGAAACTTTCAACACTATCATTCGAACAATTCCCTCAAATTTGATTTACATTTATCTTTGCCAAGTCTGACACTTGGAACCATCACTTAAAAAACTGAAAGGCATATTTCTTAGCCTGTTAAGCTTGTATGGTGAGCATGGGCATATCTGTAACACAACTGTTTGTTGCAGCATATTTGTGTCTGCACGGAAGTTGCAAATTATAACGTGTGAGTATAAAAGTGTTTCCACCGAGAACACATCTTCCCTTAGTAATGTTGACCTCAGACTGCTGGAGCAGCTGGAGTCTTGACACACACAATGTTGACCTCAGACTGCTGGAGCAGCTGGAGTCTTGACACACACAATGTTGACCTCAGACTGCTGGAGCAGCTGGAGTCTTGACACACACAATGTTGACCTCAGACTGCTGGAGCAGCTGGAGTCCTGACACACACAATGTTGACCTCAGACTGCTGGAGCAGCTGGAGTCTTGACACACACAATGTTGACCTCAGACTGCTGGAGCAGCTGGAGTCCTGACACACACAATGTTGACCTCAGACTGCTGGAGCAGCTGGAGTCTTGACACACAATGTTGACCTCAGACTGCTGGAGCAGCTGGAGTCCTGACACACACAATGTTGACCTCAGACTGCTGGAGCAGCTGGAGTCTTGACACACACAATGTTGACCTCAGACTGCTGGAGCAGCTGGAGTCTTGACACACACAATGTTGACCTCAGACTGCTGGAGCAGCTGGAGTCTTGACACACACAATGTTGACCTCAGACTGCTGGAGCAGCTGGAGTCTTGACACACACAATGTTGACCTCAGACTGCTGGAGCAGCTGGAGTCTTGACACACACAATGTTGACCTCAGACTGCTGGAGCAGCTGGAGTCTTGACACACACAATGTTGACCTCAGACTGCTGGAGCAGCTGGAGTCTTGACACACACAATGTTGACCTCAGACTGCTGGAGCAGCAGTCTTGACACACACAATGTTGACCTCAGACTGCTGGAGCAGCTGACACACACAATGTTGACCTCAGACTGCAGCAGCTGGAGTCTTGACACACACAATGTTGACCTCAGACTGCTGGAGCAGCTGGAGTCTTGACACACACAATGTTGACCTCAGACTGCTGGAGCAGCTGGAGTCTTGACACACACAATGTTGACCTCAGACTGCTGGAGCAGCTGGAGTCTTGACACACACAATGTTGACCTCAGACTGCTGGAGCAGCTGGAGTCTTGACACACACAATGTTGACCTCAGACTGCTGGAGCAGCTGGAGTCTTGACACACACAATGTTGACCTCAGACTGCTGGAGCAGCTGGAGTCTTGACACACACAATGTTGACCTCAGACTGCTGGAGCAGCTGGAGTCTTGACACACACAATGTTGACCTCAGACTGCTGGAGCAGCTGGAGTCTTGACACACACAATGTTGACCTCAGACTGCTGGAGCAGCTGGAGTCTTGACACACACAATGTTGACCTCAGACTGCTGGAGCAGCTGGAGTCTTGACACACACAATGTTGTCCTCAGACTGCTGGAGCAGGTGGAGTCTTGACACACACAATGTTGACCTCAGACTGCTGGAGCAGCTGGAGTCTTGACACACACAATGTTGACCTGAGACTGCTGGAGCAGCTGGAGTCTTGACACACACAATGTTGACCTCAGACTGCTGGAGCAGCTGGAGTCTTGACATACATAATGTTGACCTCAGACTGCTGGAGCAGCTGTTGACCTCAGACTGCTGGAGCAGCTGGAGTCTTGACATACACAATCTTGACCTCAGACTGCTGGAGCAGCTGGAGTCTTGACACACACAATGTTGACCTCAGACTGCTGGAGCAGCTGGAGTCTTGACACATACAATGTTGACCTCAGACTGCTGGAGCAGCTGGAGTCTTGACATACACAATGTTGACCTCAGACTGCTGGAGCAGCTGGAGTCTTGACATACACAATGTTGACCTCAGACTGCTGGAGCAGCTGGAGTCTTGACACACGCAATGTTGACCTCAGACTGCTGGAGCAGCTGGAGTCTTGACACACACAATGTTGACCTCAAACTGCTGGAGCAGCTGGAGTCTTGACATACACAATGCTGACCTCAGGCTGCTGGAGCAGCTGGAGTCTTGACACACACAATGTTGACCTCAGACTGCTGGAGCACATGGAGTCTTGACACACACAATGTTGACCTGAGACTGCTGGAGCAGCTGGAGTCTTGACACACACAATGTTGACCTCAGACTGCTGGAGCAGCTGGAGTCTTGACACACACAATGTTGACCTCAGACTGCTGGAGCAGCTGGAATCTTGACACACACAATGTTGACCTCAGACTGCTGGAGCAGCTGGAGTCTTGACACACACAATGTTGACCTCAGACTGCTGGAGCAGCTGGAGTCTTGACACACACAATGTTGACCTCAGACTGCTGGAGCAGCTGGAGTCTTGACATACACAATATTGACCTCAGACTGCTGGAGCAGCTGGAGTGTTGACATACTCAATGTTGACCTCAGACTGCTGGAGCAGCTGGAGTCTTGACATACATAATGTTGACCTCAGACTGCTGGAGCAGCTGGAGTCTTGACATACACAATGTTGACCTCAGACTGCTGGAGCAGCTGGAGTCTTGACACACACAATGTTGACCTCCGACTGCTGGAGCAGCTGGAGTGTTGACACACACAATGTTGACCTCAGACTGCTGGAGCGGCTGGAGTCTTGATACACACAATGTTGACCTCAGACTGCTGGAGCAGCTGGAGTCTTGACACACACAATGTTGACCTCAGACTGCTGGAGCAGCTGGAGTCTTGACACACACAATGTTGACCTTAGGCTGCTGGAGCAGCTGGAGTCTTGTCATACACAATGTTGACCTCAGACTGCTGGAGCAGCTGGAGTCTTGACACACACTGTTGACCTTAGGCTGCTGGAGCAGCTGGAGTCTTGACACACACAATGTTGACCTCAGACTGCTGGAGCAGCTGGAGTCCTGACACACACAATGTTGACCTCAGACTGCTGGAGCAGCTGGAGTCTTGACACACACAATGTTGACTTCAGACTGCTATAGCACCTGGAGTCTTGACAGACAATGTTGACCTCAGGCTGCTGGAGCAGCTGGTGTCTTGACACACACAATGTTGACCTCAGATTCCTGGAGCAGCTGGAGTCTTGACACACAATGTTGACCTCAGACTGCTGGAGCACCTGGAGTCTTGACACACACAATGTTGACCTCAGACTGCTGGAGCAGCTGGAGTCTTGACATACTCAATGTTGACCTCACACTGCTGGAGCAGCTGGAGTCTTGACATACACAATGTTGACCTCAGACTGCTGGAGCAGCTGGAGTCTTGACATACACAATGTTGACCTCAGACTGCTGGAGCAGCTGGAGTCTTGACATACTCAATGTTGACCTCAGACTGCTGGAGCAGCTGGAGTCTTGGCATACACAATGTTGACCTCAGACTGCTGGAGCAGCTGGAGTCTTGACACACAATGTTGACCTCAGACTGCTGGAGCAGCTCGAGTCTTGACACACACAATGTTGACCTCAGACTGCTGGAGCAGCTGTAGTCTTGACATACACAATGTTGACCTCAGACTGCTGGAGCAGCTGGAGTCTTGACATACACAATGTTGACCTCAGACTGCTGGAGCAGCTGGAGTATTGACACACACAATGTTGACCTCAGACTGCTGGAGCAGCTGGAGTCTTGACACACGCAATGTTGACCTCAGACTGCTGGAGCAGCTGGAGTCTTGACATACACAATGTTGACCTCAGACTGCTGGAGCAGCTGGAGTCTTGACATACACAATGTTTACCTCAGACTGCTGGAGCAGCTGGAGTCTTGACATACACAATGCTGAACTCAGGCTGCTGGAGCAGCTGGAGTCTTGACACACACAATGTTGACCTCAGACTGCTGGAGCAGCTGGAGTCTTGATATACACAATGTTGACCTCAGACTGCTGGAGCAGCTGGAGTCTTGACACACACAATGTTGACCTCAGACTGCTGGAGCAGCTGGAGTCTTGACACACACAATGTTGACCTCAGACTGCTGGAGCAGCTGGAGTCTTGACACACACAATTTTGAACTCAGACTGCTGGAGCAGCTGGAGTCTTGACACACACAATGTTGACCTCAGACTGCTGGAGCAGCTGGAGTCTTGACATACACAATGTTGACCTCAGACTGCTGGAGCAGCTGGAGTCTTGACACACACAATGTTGACCTCAGACTGCTGGAGCAGCTGGAGTCTTGACACACACAATGTTGACCTCAGACTGCTGGAGCAGCTGGAGTCTTGACACACACAATGTTGACCTCAGACTGCTGGAGCAGCTGGAGTATTGACACACACAATGTTGACCTCAGACTGCTGGAGCAGCTGGAGTCTTGACACACGCAATGTTGACCTCAGACTGCTGGAGCAGCTGGAGTCTTGACATACACAATGTTGACCTCAGACTGCTGGAGCAGCTGGAGTCTTGACATACACAATGTTTACCTCAGACTGCTGGAGCAGCTGGAGTCTTGACATACACAATGCTGACCTCAGGCTGCTGGAGCAGCTGGAGTCTTGACACACACATTGTTGACCTCTGACTGCTGGAGCAGCTGGAGTCTTGATATACACAATGTTGACCTCAGACTGCTTGAGCAGCTGGAGTCTTGACACACACAATGTTGACCTCAGACTGCTGGAGCAGCTGGAGTCTTGACACACACAATGTTGACCTCAGACTGCTGGAGCAGCTTGAGTCTTGACACACACACAATGTTGACCTCAGACTGCTGGAGCAGCTGGAGTCTTGACACACACAATGTTGACCTCAGACTGCTGGAGCAGCTGGAGTCTTGACATACACAATGTTGACCTCAGACTGCTGGAGCAGCTGGAGTCTTGACACACACAATGTTGACCTCAGACTGCTGGAGCAGCTGGAGTCTTGACACACACAATGTTGACCTCAGACTGCTGGAGCAGCTGGAGTCTTGACACACACAATGTTGACCTCAGACTGCTGGAGCAGCTGGAGTCTTGACACACACAATGTTGACCTCAGACTGCTGGAGCAGCTGGAGTCTTGACACACACAATGTTGACCTCAGACTGCTGGAGCAGCTGGAGCCTTGACACACACAATGTTGACCTCAGACTGCTGGAGCAGCTGGAGTCTTGACATACACAATGTTGACATCTGACTGCTGTAGCAGCTGGAGTCTTGACACACACAATGTTGACCTCAGACTGCTGGAGCAGCTGGAGTCTTGACACACACAATGTTGACCTCCGACTGCTGGAGCAGCTGGAGTCTAGACACACACAATGTTGACCTCAGACTGCTGGAGCAGCTGGAGTCTTGACACACACAATGTTGACCTCAGACTGCTGGAGCAGCTGGGGTCTTGACACACAGAATGTTGACCTTAGGCTGCTGGAGCAGCTGGAGTCTTGTCATACACAATGTTGATCTCAGACCGCTGGAGCAGCTGGAGTCTTGACACACACAATGTTGACCTCAGACTGCTGGAGCAGCTGGAGTCTTGACACACACAATGTTGACCTCAGACTGCTGGAGCAGCTGGAGTCTTGACACACGCAATGTTGACCTCAGACTGCTGGAGCAGCTGGAGTCTTGACACACACAATGTTGTCCTCAGACTGCTGGAGCAGCTGGAGTCTTGACACACACAATGTTGACCTCAGACTGCTGGAGCAGCTGGAGTCTTGACACACACAATGTTGACCTCAGACTGCTGGAGCAGCTGGAGTCTTGACACACACAATGTTGACCTCAGACTGCTGGAGCAGCTGGAGTCTTGACACACACAATGTTGACCTCAGACTGCTGGAGCAGCTGGAGTCTTGACACACACAATGTTGACCTCAGACTGCTGGAGCAGCTGGAGTCTTGACACACACAATGTTGACCTCAGACTGCTGGAGCAGCTGGAGTCTTGGCACACACAATGTTGACCTCAGACTGCTGGAGCAGCTGGAGTCTTGACACACACAATGTTGACCACAGACTGCTGGAGCAGCTGGAGTCTTGACACACACAATGTTGACCTCAGACTGCTGGAGCAGCTGGAGTCTTGACACACACAATGTTGACCTCAGACTGCTGGAGCAGCTGGAGTCTTGGCACACACAATGTTGACCTCAGACTGCTGGAGCAGCTGGAGTCTTGGCACACACAATGTTGACCTCAGACTGCTGGAGCAGCTGGAGTCTTGACACACACAATGTTGACCTCAGACTGCTGGAGCAGCTGGAGTCTTGACACACACAATGTTGACCTCAGACTGCTGGAGCAGCTGGAGTCTTGACACACACAATGTTGACCTCAGACTGCTGGAGCAGCTGGAGTCTTGACATACACAATGTTAACCTCAGACTGCTGGAGCAGCTGGAGTCTTGACACACACATTGAAACCTGGACAATAATGAAACACTAGTTTACTTTTTACTGTTAAATATATATATATATATATATATATATATATATATATATATATATATATATATATATATATATATATATATATATATATATATATATATATATATATATATATATATATATATATATATATATATATATATATATATATATATATATATATATATATATATATATATATATATATATATATATATATATATATATATATATATATATATATATATATATATATATATGCGTACTTTCATTAGCATTTTAAGTAGCATCATCCAGTCGTATTATTTTAAGATAATATTGGAATATGATTTTAATTTCTGATAATACATGAAGAAATGTTCGAAACGTTAAATGTATTAAATAAACTGGAAATCCTATGAGTGAGAGAGAGAGAGAGAGAGAGAGAGAGAGAGAGAGAGAGAGAGAGAGAGAGAGAGAGAGAGAGAGAGAGAGAGAGATTCTTAGAAATATATCTCTTTTTAATTCAAGGGATCGTGCCCCCGCCCTTCCTGGTGAGACTTCCCACCCAAACACGTCAGGTAGTGTGAGAGATTGTGAGAGAGAATGTGAGAGAGAGTGTGAGAGAGTGTGAGAGAGAGATGGATGTTACAACCACAGGAAACTATGTAAGAATATAATGGTCCAAACACTGAAGATGGGACACTGCATATTGGAGGTTACTAATAACCCACACTCAGATTATGTACACTCAGATGATGTGCACTCAGATGATGTACACTCAGATGATATACACTCAGATGATGTGCACTCAGGTGATGTACACTCAGATGATGTGCACTCAGATGATGTACACTCAGATGATATGCACTCAGATGATGTACACTCAGGTGATGTACACTCAAATGATGTACATTCAGATGATGTACTCAGATGATGTACACTCAGATGATGTGCACTCAGATGTACACTCAGATGATATACACTCAGATGATGTGCACTCAGGTGATGTACACTCAGATGATGTGCACTCAGATGATGTACACTCAGATGATGTACACTCAGATGATGTACACTCAGGTGATGTACACTCAAATGATGTACACTCAGATGATGTACACTCAGATGATATACACTCAG
Source organism: Cherax quadricarinatus (assembly GCF_038502225.1). Lineage (NCBI taxonomy): Eukaryota > Metazoa > Arthropoda > Malacostraca > Decapoda > Parastacidae > Cherax > Cherax quadricarinatus. The sequence continues at coordinate 38,867,100 of NC_091295.1, read as the reverse complement.
ATGATGTGCACTCAGATGATGTACACTCAGATGATGTACACTCAGATGATGTGAACTCAGATGATGTACACTCAGATGATGTACACTCAGATGATGTACACTCAGATGATGTACACTCAGATGATGTACACTCTGATGATGTGCACTCAGATGATGTACACTCAGATGATGTACACTCAGATGACTGTACACTCAGATGATGTACTCTCAGATGACTGTACACTCAGATTATGTACACTCAGATGATGTACACTCAGATGATGTACACTCAGATGATGTGAACTCAGATGATGTACACTCAGATGATGTACACTCAGATGATGTACACTCAGATGATGTACACTCAGATGATGTACACTCAGATGATGTACACTCAGGTGATGTACACTCAAATGATGTACACTCAGATGATGTACACTCAGATGATATACACTCAGATGGTTGTACACTCAGATGATGTACACTCAGATGATGTACACTCAGATGATGTGAACTCAGATGATGTACACTCAGATGATGTACACTCAGATGATGTGCACTCAGATGATGTACACTCAGATGATGTACACTCAGATGATGTACACTCAGATGATGTGCACTCAGATGATGTACACTCAGATGATGTGAACTCAGATGATGTACACTCAGATGATGTACACTCAGATGATGTACACTCAGATGATGTACACTCAGATGATGTGAACTCAGATGATGTACACTCAGATGATGTACACTCAGATGATGTACACTCAGATGATGTGCACTCAGATGATGTACACTCAGATGATGTACACTCAGATGATGTACACTCAGAAGATGTGCACTCATGATGTACACTCAGATGATGTACACTCAGATGGTTGTACACTCAGATGATGTACACTAAGATGATGTACACTCAGATGACTGTACACTCAGATGATGTACACTCAGATGATGTACACTCAGATGATGTACACTTAGATGATGTACACTCATATGAAGTACACTCAGATGATGTGCACTCAGATGATGTACACTCAGATGATGTACACTCAGATGACTGTACACTCAGATGACTGTACACTCAGATGATGTACACTCAGATGATGTACACTCACATGATGTACACTCGGATGATGTACACTCAGATGATGTACACTCAGATGATGTACACTCAGATGACTGCACACTCAGATGACTGTACACTCAGATGATGTACACTCAGATGATGTACACTCACATGATGTACACTCGGATGATGTACACTCAGATGATGTACACTCAGATGACTGTACACTCAGATGATGTACATTCAGATGACTGTACACTCAGATGATGTACACTCAGATGATGTACACTCAGATGATGTACACTCAGATGACTGTACACTCAGATGATGTAAACTCAGATGATGTACACTCAGATGATGTACACTCAGATGATGTAAACTCAGATGATGTACACTCAGATGATGTGCACTCAGATGATGTACACTCAAATGTTGTACACTCAGATGATATACACTCAGATGATGTACACTCAAATGATGTACACTCAGATGATGTGCACTCAGATGATGTACACTTAGATGATGTACACTCATATGAAGTACACTCAGATGATGTGCACTCAGATGATGTACACTCAGATGATGTACACTCAAATGATGTACACTCAGATGATGTGCACTCAGATGATGTACACTCAGATGATGTGCACTCAGATGATGTACACTCAGATGATGTGCACTCAGATGATGTACACTCAGATGATGTACACTCAGATGATGTACACTCAGATGATGTGCACTCATGATGTACACTCAGATGATGTACACTCAGATGGTTGTACACTCAGATGATGTACACTAAGATGATGTACACTCAGATGACTGTACACTCAGATGATGTACACTCAGATGATGTACCCTCAGATGATGTACACTTAGATGATGTACACTCATATGAAGTACACTCAGATGATGTGCACTCAGATGATGTACACTCAGATGATGTACACTCAGATGACTGTACACTCATATGATGTACACTCAGATGATGTACACTCAGATGACTGTACACTCAGATGATGTACACTCAGATAATGTACACTCAGATGGTGTACACTCAGATGACTGCACACTCAGATGATGTACACTCAAATGATGTACACTCAGATGATGTGCACTCAGATGATATACACTCAGATGATGTACACTCAGATGATGTACACTCAGATGATGTGCACTCAGATGATGTACACTCAGATGATGTGCACTCAGATGATGTACACTCAGATGATGTACACTCAGATGATGTACACTCAGATGACTGTACACTCAGATGATGTACACTCAGATGACTGCACACTCAGATGACTGTACACTCAGATGATGTACACTCAGATGATGTACACTCACATGATGTACACTCACATGATGTACACTCAGATGACTGTACACTCAGATGATGTACACTCAGATGATGTACACTCAGATGATGTACACTCAGATGATGTACACTCAGATGACTGTACACTCAGATGATGTACACTCAGATGATGTACACTCAGATGATGTACACTCAGATGACTGTACACTCAGATGATGTACACTCAGATGATGTAACTCAGATGATATACACTCAGATGATGTATACTCAGATGTACACTCAAATGATGTACACTCAGATGATGTACATTCAGATGATGTACACTCAGATGATGTGCACTCAGATGATGTACACTCAGATGATGTACACTCAAATGATGTACATTCAGATGATGTGCACTCAGATGACTGTACACTCAGATGATGTACACTGAGATGATGCACACTCAGATGATGTACACTCAGATGACTGTACACTCAGATGATGTACACTCAGATGATGTACACTCAGATGATGTACACTCAGATGACTGCACACTCAGATGACTGTACACTCAGATGATGTACACTCACATGATGTACACTCACATGATGTACACTCGGATGATGTACACTCAGATGATGTACACTCAGATGACTTTACACTCAGATGATGTACACTCAGATGACTGTACACTCAGATGATGTACACTCAGATGATGTACACTCAGATGATGTACACTCAGATGATGTACACTCAGATGATGTACACTCAGATGATGTACACTCAGATGACTGTACACTCAGATGATGTACACTCAGATGATGTACACTCAGATGATGTACACTCGAATGACTGTACACTCAGATGATGTACACTCAGATGATGTACACTCAGATGATATACACTCAGATGACTGTACACTCAGATGATGTACACTCAGATTATGTACACTCAGATGACTGTACACTCAGATGACTGTACACTCAGATGATGTACACTCAAAGGATGTACACTCAGATGACTGTACACTCAAATGACTGTTCACTCAGATGACTGTACACTCAGATGATGTGCACTCAAATGATATACACTCAGATGACTGTACACTCAGGTGATGTACACTCAGATGATGTACACTCAGTTGATGTACACTCAGATGATGTACATTCAGATGATGTGCACTCGGATGATGTACACTCAGATGATGTGCACTCAGATGATGTACACTCAGATGATGTACATTCAGATGATGTACACTCAGATGTCTGTACACTCAGATGATGTACACTGAGATGATGCACACTCAGATGATGTACACTCAGATGACTGCACACTCAGATGACTGTACACTCAGATGATGTACACTCAGATGATGTACACTCACATGATGTACACTCACATGATGTACACTCAGATGACTGTACACTCAGATGATGTACACTCAGATGATGTACACTCAGATGATGTACACTCAGATGACTGTACACTCAGATGATGTACACTCAGATGATGTACACTCAGATGATGTACACTCAGATGACTGTACACTCAGATGATGTACACTCAGATGATGTAACTCAGATGATATACACTCAGATGATGTATACTCAGATGATGTACATTCAGATGATGTACACTCAGATGATGTGCACTCAGATGATGTACACTCAGATGATGTACACTCAAATGATGTACATTCAGATGATGTACATTCAGATGATGTACACTCAGATGATGTACATTCAGATGATGTACACTCAGATGATGTGCACTCAGATGATGTACACTCAGATGATGTACACTCAAATGATGTACATTCAGATGATGTGCACTCAGATGACTGTACACTCAGATGATGTACACTGAGATGATGCACACTCAGATGATGTACACTCAGATGACTGTACACTCAGATGATGTACACTCAGATGATGTACACTCAGATGATGTACACTCAGATGACTGCACACTCAGATGACTGTACACTCAGATGATGTACACTCAGATGATGTACACTCACATGATGTACACTCGGATGATGTACACTCAGATGATGTACACTCAGATGACTTTACACTCAGATGATGTACACTCAGATGACTGTACACTCAGATGATGTACACTCAGATGATGTACACTCAGATGATGTACACTCAGATGACTGTACACTCAGATGATGTACACTCAGATGATGTACACTCAGATGATGTACACTCAGATGACTGTACACTCAGATGATGTACACTCAGATGATGTACACTCAGATGATGTACACTCGAATGACTGTACACTCAGATGATGTACACTGAGATGATGTACACTCAGATGATATACACTCAGATGACTGTACACTCAGATGATGTACACTCAGATTATGTACACTCAGATGACTGTACACTCAGATGACTGTACACTCAGATGATGTACACTCAAAGGATGTACACTCAGATGACTGTACACTCAAATGACTGTTCACTCAGATGACTGTACACTCAGATGATGTGCACTCAAATGATATACACTCAGATGACTGTACACTCAGGTGATGTACACTCAGATGATGTACACTCAGTTGATGTACACTCAGATGATGTACATTCAGATGATGTGCACTCGGATGATGTACACTCAGATGATGTGCACTCAGATGATGTACACTCAGATGATGTACATTCAGATGATGTACACTCAGATGTCTGTACACTCAGATGATGTACACTGAGATGATGCACACTCAGATGATGTACACTCAGATGACTGTACACTCAGATGATGTACACTCAGATGATGCACACTCAGATGATGTACACTCAGATGACTGCACACTCAGATGACTGTACACTCAGATGATGTACACTCAGATGATGTACACTCACATGATGTATACTCGGATGATGTACACTCAGATGATGTACACTCAGATGATGTGCACTCGGATGATGTACACTCAGATGATGTGCACTCAGACGATGTACACTCAGATGATGTACATTCAGATGATGTACACTCAGATGACTGTACACTCAGATGATGTACACTGAGATGATGCACACTCAGATGATGTACACTCAGATGACTGTACACTCAGATGATGTACACTCAGATGATGTACACTCACATGATGTACACTCAGATGACTGCACACTCAGATGACTGTACACTCAGATGATGTACACTCAGATGATGTACACTCACATGATGTACACTCGGATGATGTACACTCAGATGATGTACACTCAGATGACTGTACACTCAGATGATGTACACTCAGATGACTGTACACTCAGATGATGTACACTCAGATGATGTACACTCAGATGATGTACACTCAGATGACTGTACACTCAGATGATGTACACTCAGATGATGTACACTCAGATGATGTACACTCAGATGATGTACACTCAGATGATGTACACTCGAATGACTGTACACTCAGATGATGTACACTCAGATGATGTACACTCAGATGATGTACACTCGAATGACTGTACACTCAGATGATGTACACTCAGATGATGTACACTCAGATGATATACACTCAGATGACTGTACACTCAGATGATGTACACTCAGATGATGTACACTCAGATTATGTACACTCAGATGACTGTACACTCAGATGATGTACACTCAAATGATGTACACTCAGATGACTGTACACTCAAATGACTGTTCACTCAGATGACTGTACACTCAGATGATGTGCACTCAGATGATATACACTCAGATGACTGTACACTCAGATGATGTACACTCAGATGATGTACACTCAGTTGATGTACACTCACATGATGTACACTCAGATGACTGTACACTCAGATGATGTACACTCAGATGATGTACACTCAGATGACTGTACACTCAGATGATGTACACTCAGATGATGTACACTCAGATGATGTACACTCAAATGACTGTACACTCAGATGATGTACACTCAGATGATGTACACTCACATGATGTACACTAAGATGACTGTACTCTCAGATGATGTACACTCAGATGATGTACACTCACATGATGTACACTCAGATGACTGTACACTCAGATGATGTACACTCAGATGATGTACACTCAGATGATGTACACTCAAATGACTGTACACTCAGATGATGTACACTCAGATGATGTACACTCAGATGATGTACACTCAGATGACTGTACACTCAGATGATGTACACTCAGATGATGTACACTCAGATGACTGTACACTCAGATGACTGTACACTCAGATGATGTACACTCAAATGATGTACACTCAGATGATGTGCACTCAGATGATATACACTCAGATGACTGTACACTCAGATGATGTACACTCAGATGATGTACACTCAGTTGATGTACACTCAGATGATGTACACTCAGATGATGTGCTCTCGGATGATGTACACTCAGATGATGTTCACTCAGATGATGTACACTCAGATGATGTACACTCAGATGATGTACACTCAGATGACTGTACACTCAGATGATGTACACTCAGATGATGTAACTCAGATGATATACACTCAGATGATGTATACTCAGATGTACACTCAGATGATGTGCACTCAGATGATGTACATTCAGATGATGTACACTCAGATGATGTGCACTCAGATGATGTACACTCAGATGATGTACACTCAGATGATGTACACTCAGATGATGTACATTCAGATGATGTGCACTCAGATGACTGTACACTCAGATGATGTACACTCAGATGATGCACACTCAGATGATGTACACTCAGATGACTGTACACTCAGATGATGTACTCTCAGATGATGTACACTCAGATGATGTACACTCTGATGACTACACACTCAGATGACTGTACACTCAGATGATGTACACTCAGATGATGTACACTCAGATGATGTACACTCACATGATGTACACTCAGATGACTGTACACTCAGATGATGTACACTCACATGATGTACACTCACATGATGTACACTCAGATGACTGTACACTCAGATGATGTACACTCAGATGATGTACACTCAGATGATGTACACTCAAATGACTGTACACTCAGATGATGTACACTCAGATGATGTACACTCAGATGATGTACACTCAGATGACTGTACACTCAGATGATGTACACTCAGATGATGTACACTCAGATGACTGTACACTCAGATGACTGTACACTCAGATGACTGTACACTCAAATGACTGTACACTCAGATGACTGTACACTCAGATGACTGTACACTCAGATGATTGCACACTTCGATGAGTTCTCACTCAGATAATTCCTCACTCAGGTGATTCCACACTCATGTCATCCCACACACTCAGGTCACCCTACACACTCAGGTCATCCCACACTCAGGTCATCCCACACACTCAGGTCACCCTACACACTCAGGTCACCCTACACACTCAGGTCATCCCACACACTCAGGTCACCCTACACACTCAGGTCATCCCACACTCAGATCATCCCACACTCAGGTCACCCTACACACTCAGGTCATCCCACACACTCAGGTCACCCTACACACTCAGGTCATCCCACACTCAGATCATCCCACACTCAGGTCATCCCACACACTCAGGTCACCCTACACACTCAGGTCACCCTACACACTCAGGTCATCCCACACACTCAGGTCACCCTACACACTCAGGTCACCCTACACACTCAGGTCATCCCACACTCAGATCATCCCACACTCAGGTCACCTCACACTCAGCCAGTAGGCCCTCTGCAGTGCTCCTTCTTTATTATATAACCTGTTCACCATAAGACGGTAAATACTTTAATCCCTTAATCAGGTATTAAAATAAACTACCCGTGTATATACACGTAGATATACACGGCTATGTATATATATTCTGCCAGCATGAAAAATGTGTATAGCTTATGTCTCTCAATTAATGTATATAGAATATATATGGTATGAAAGAATGCGAAGAAATTCCAATTCCAAATATTTTTTTTGAACTCATATACAACGAGTTTATTAAAGGAATAATCTCTTAAATTATTGTTATTATTATTATTATTATTATTATTATTATTATTATTATTATTATTATTATTATTATTATTATTTATCATTATTTATTATTTTTATTATTATAGTTAATAATAATAATAATAATAATAATAATAATTATAATTATTATTATTATTATTATTTTTTTATTATTATTATTATTATTTTTTTTATTATTATTATTATTATTATTATTATTATTATTATTATTATTATTATTATTAAGAAGGTTACTGGAATCCTGTTTTTCTAAGAAGACTTCAAGATAAGAGATGATATTGTCAAGCTGACTCATGTTGAAGAGTGAGGATGAGGAACATTACAGAGGTGAAGATCAGGAACATGACAGATATAAAGGATGAGAAACATGACAAAAGAATGAAGAACATAACATGAACATTGTTCTATAACCTGCCTGGACGTGCAAGTTATAGCGCAACAATATTCTCATAACAGTTCAGGTCGTTAACGAAGATTTGTAACAGCGTGAATAAATACTGAGACTCAACGGTGTGTAATTCAGAGTTCGGCTTCAGATTTATAACATATAATTGCAGTGTTAACATTAGTGTTAAAAAGAGAGGGGACTGATTAACACACATCATCAATGCTTAATTGATGCCGGGTTAGTTTTTTTCCCCTTTCTTTCTAAGCGTTCACTCGTATGTGAACGCGGCCGTGTCAGCAACCAAGCCAGTCATCAACACACACACACACACACACACACACACATATCTAGTTTTTCCTTCTCCTGGCACCCTCTTAATCTGTGTCAAGGATCTGCCCATTACATAAGGCCGCTGTAATTGATGGCACTGTCAAGTATTCTCTAATATCCACTGTGATTAGCACACTGGGTACAACTGGGGCATAAACTGCTTGTTAACTTCCTGCCTGTCATCGTCTCGATGCTATCTGTAATGGGCGCGTCATCAATGGTAATGATGTCTCTCTTGTTACCTCCGTTCACGGGGAATTATACAGCAGAAATATGTGTGTCTCTCACTTTATCTCTTAGTATCACTTTTCCCCGGGGAATACAGCGGAAAGATTGTATCTCTCACTTTGGTGAGGAAATTCTTGTGGAAGATGTTTCGATCTGTCCTGGAACAAAGTGCTGCTTGTTTGTGAGTTGTTCCAGATACCTTATTGTGACTTGCATTCTTCTCTCTACGAGTATATGCACTGTGTTCTTCTGAAGAGGGACTCACACCGAGGTCACAATATACACATTTTTTTTTACCCAGTCACTGTCACCACCTGAGTTGATTCATGTTGACTAATGTTCACGACACTTGATGCCCCACTATACCATGGTAATATTATACGAAGATCTTAGAACTACTACTATTGCTACTACTACTACTACTACTACTGTTGCTACTACCACTACTACTATTAGTACTACTACTACCACTACCACCACCACCTCCACCGTAACAACAACCACTACTTCTGCCCTGATACTACTACTACATCTCTCCTGACCCTGCCTCCCCTCGTATAAATACTCTCCCTTCCCTTCGCGCTTCTGTGTGACTAGTTAATGGTTCAGGTACGACCGAAACGTCGTCATAAGTTTCACTCTCATATGAGCGGGTTATTTGTGTATCTCAGATATACGAAACGTCGAGCTGTAGTAGGAGAATCTTGCGAATAAAATCCTCCTAGGACCGGGTTAGCACTTAACAGTAACGTCGCCAGAAGCAAACATTCATCACTGGCGCTCTCAGACAGTCACTCATAAGTCTCTCAGATGAAAGCAACACTAACCCATCCTTAAACCAGAGAGAGCAACCAGTTTTAATGACGCCGTCTGAGTGGCTAGTTTATTGCCTACCCGAGACTCAGCCTCTGAGCGGTAGCGCAGGAATACACGGTTACAGAGTACATAAGTATGTATGTATATTTAGGCACAGGTACACATAATTACGATTATCATACATAGTAACGTATGTGTAAATTATCTAAGCCAAAAAAAAAGTCAGAGTGACTTATTTCCATTGGGGTCCTTGTAATACGTATCTTATTATTTAAAACCCAGCTGTAAGATACAGTATAAAACATCTGAGTAACTCATCTGTTACAGTAAAAATAAACACATTAGGAATAAAGTGAACTGATTTATTTACCTGAACATTATTGGTCTTCATCAGACCACCACTGCTTAATATTGTATCTCACCACCACTGCGTAATATTGTATCTCACCACCACTGCGTAATATTGTATCTCACCACCACTGCGTAATACTGTATCTCACCATCACTGCTTAATATTGTATCTCACCACCACTGCGTAATATTGTATCTCACCACCACTGCGTAATATTGTATCTCACCATCACTGCGTAATACTGTATCTCACCATCACTGCTTAATATTGTATCTCACCACCACTGCTTAATATTGTATCTCACCACCACTGCGTAATATTGTATCTCACCATCACTGCGTAATACTGTATCTCACCACCACTGCGTAATACTGTATCTCACCATCACTGCGTAATATTGTATCTCACCACCACTGCTTAATATTGTATCTCACCACCACTGCGTAATATTGTATCTCACCACCACTGCGTAATATTGTATCTCACCACCACTGCGTAATACTGTATCTCACCATCACTGCTTAATATTGTATCTCACCACCACTGCGTAATATTGTATCTCACCACCACTGCGTAATATTGTATCTCACCATCACTGCGTAATACTGTATCTCACCATCACTGCTTAATATTGTATCTCACCACCACTGCTTAATATTGTATCTCACCACCACTGCGTAATATTGTATCTCACCATCACTGCGTAATACTGTATCTCACCACCACTGCGTAATACTGTATCTCACCATCACTTAATATTGTATCTCACCACCACTGCGTAATATTGTATCTAATATTGTATCTCACCGTAATACCACTGCTTATTGTATCACCACCATTGTATCTCACCACCACTGCGTAATATTGTATCTCACCACCACTGAGTAATATTGTATCTCACCACCACTGCGTAATATTGTATCTCACCACCACTGCGTAATATTGTATCTCACCACCACTGAGTAATATTGTATCTCACCACCACTGCGTAATACTGTATCTCACCATCACTGGGTAATATTGTATCTCACAACCACTGCGTAATATTGTATCTCACAACCACTGCGTAATATTGTATCTCATCATCACTGCGTAATATTGTATCTCACCACCACTGTGTAATACTGTATCTCACCACCACTGCTTAATATTGTATCTCACCACCACTGCGTAATACTGTATCTCACCATCACTGCTTAATATTGTATCTCACCACCACTGCGTAATACTGTATCTCACCATCACTGGGTAATATTGTATCTCACCACCACTGCTTAATATTGTATATCACCACCACTGCTTAATATTGTATCTCACCACCACTGCGTAATACTGTATCTCACCATCACTGCGTAATATTGTATCTCACCACCACTGCTTAATATTGTATCTCACCATCACTGCTTAATATTGTATCTCACCACCACTGCGTAATACTGTATCTCACCACCACTGCTTAATATTGTATCTCACCACCACTGCGTAATACTGTATCTCACCATCACTGCTTAATATTGTATCTCACCACCACTGCGTAATACTGTATCTCACCATCACTGAGTAATATTGTATCTCACCACCACTGCGTAATATTGTATCTCATCATCGTTGCGTAATATTGTATCTCACCACCACTGAGTAATATTGTATCTCACCACCACTGAGTAATATTGTATCTCACCATCACTGAGTAATATTGTATCTCACCATCACTGCGTAATATTGTATCTCACCACCACTGCGTAATATTGTATCTCATCATCGTTGCGTAATATTGTATCTCACCACCACTGAGTAATATTGTATCTCACCATCACTGCGTAATATTGTATCTCACCATCACTGCTTAATATTGTATGTCACCACCACTGCGTAATACTGTATCTCACCATCACTGCGTAATATTGTATCTCACCACCACTGCGTAATATTGTATCTCACCATCACTGCGTAATATTGTATCTCACCATCACTGCTTAATATTGTATCTCACCACCACTGCGTAATACTGTATCTCACCACCACTGCGTAATATTGTATCTCACCACCACTGAGTAATATTGTATCGCACCATCACTGCGTAATATTGTATCTCACCATCACTGCGTAATATTGTATCTCACCATCACTGCGTAATATTGTATCTCACCATCACTGCGTAATATTGTATCTCACCACCACTGAGTAATATTGTATCTCACCACCACTGCGTAATATTGTATCTCACCATCACTGCGTAATATTGTATCTCACCATCACTGCTTAATATTGTATCTCACCACCACTGCGTAATACTGTATCTCACCACCACTGCGTAATATTGTATCTCACCACCACTGAGTAATATTGTATCGCACCATCACTGCGTAATATTGTATCTCACCATCACTGCGTAATATTGTATCTCACCATCACTGCGTAATATTGTATCTCACCATCACTGCGTAATATTGTATCTCACCACCACTGAGTAATATTGTATCTCACCATCACTGCGTAATATTGTATCTCACCATCACTGCGTAATATTGTATCTCACCACCACTGCGTAATATTGTATCTCACCATCACTGTGTAATACTGTATCTCACCATCACTGCATAATATTGTATCTCACCATCACTGAGTAATATTGTATCTCACCATCACTGCATAATATTGTATCTCACCATCACTGAGTAATATTGTATCTCACCATCACTGCATAATATTGTATCTCACCATCACTGAGTAATATTGTATCTCACCATCACTGCATAATATTGTATCTCACCATCACTGAGTAATATTGTATCTCACCATCACTGCATAATATTGTATCTCACCACCACTGAGTAATATTGTATCTCACCATCACTGCGTAATATTGTATCTCACCATCACTGCGTAATATTGTATCTCACCATCACTGCGTAATATTGTATCTCACCATCACTGCGTAATATTGTATCTCACCATCACTGCGTAATATTGTATCTCACCACCACTGCGTAATATTGTATCTCACCATCACTGTGTAATACTGTATCTCACCATCACTGCATAATATTGTATCTCACCATCACTGCGTAATACTGTATCTCACCATCACTGCATAATATTGTATCTCACCATCACAGCGTAATACTGTATCTCACCATCACTGCGTAATATTGTATCTCACCATCACTGCGTAATACTGTATCTCACCATCACTGCGTAATATTGTATCTCACCATCACTGCGTAATATTGTATCTCACCATCACTGCGTAATATTGTATCTCACCATCACTGCGTAATATTGTATCTCACCATCACTGCGTAATACTGTATCTCACCATCACTGTGTAATATTGTATCTCACCATCACTGCGTAATATTGTATCTCACCATCACTGCGTAATATTGTATCTCACCATCACTGCGTAATACTGTATCTCACCATCACTGTGTAATATTGTATCTCACCATCACTGCGTAATATTGTATCTCACCATCACTGCGTAATATTGTATCTCACCATCACTGCGTAATACTGTATCTCACCATCACTGTGTAATATTGTATCTCACCATCACTGCGTAATACTGTATCTCACCATCATTGCGTAATATTGTATCTCACCATCACTGCGTAATACTGTATCTCACCATCACTGCGTAATATTGTATCTCACCATCACTGCGTAATATTGTATCTCACCATCACTGCGTAATACTGTATCTCACCATCACTGCGTAATATTGTATCTCACCATCACTGCGTAATATTGTATCTCACCATCACTGCGTAATATTGTATCTCACCATCACTGCGTAATACTGTATCTCACCATCACTGCGTAATATTGTATCTCACCATCACTGCGTAATATTGTATCTCACCATCACTGCGTAATATTGTATCTCACCATCACTGCGTAATACTGTATCTCACCATCACTGCGTAATATTGTATCTCACCATCACTGCGTAATATTGTATCTCACCATCACTGCGTAATATTGTATCTCACCATCACTGCGTAATACTGTATCTCACCACCACTGCGTAATATTGTATCTCACCATCACTGCGTAATATTGTATCTCACCATCACTGCGTAATATTGTATCTCACCATCACTGCGTAATATTGTATCTCACCATCACTGCGTAATATTGTATCTCACCATCACTGCGTAATATTGTATCTCACCATCACTGCGTAATATTGTATCTCACCATCACTGCGTAATATTGTATCTCACCATCACTGCGTAATATTGTATCTCACCATCACTGCGTAATATTGTATCTCACCATCACTGCGTAATATTGTATCTCACCATCACTGCGTAATATTGTATCTCACCATCACTGCGTAATATTGTATCTCACCACCACTGCGTAATAATGTATCTCAACAAATGCATCATAATCACATCCAAATACTAACTTATAAGATACACTGTGGAAATACAGTCTCAGAAAAAATTAAGTGACGTGTTACCATCTAAAAAAAAAATTGGTCATTATTGGGTTGGAATCTCTTGGAAAAAAAAAATATCAACGAAGTCATCTAGACGAGGCTAAATGTTAATAAAGTAACAGTTTTTGAGATATTGTTAAAAAATGGAAGTTGTGAGGCGAGAGAAGTGAGACACACACACACACACACACACACACACACACACACACACACACACACACATCAATCAGATAACTGCTAACTGCTGCAGCATACGGGCGCCTGGCAAACCTGAGAATTGCGTTCCAATACCTTAGTAAGGAATCGTTCAAGACTGTACACCGTGTACGTCAGGCCCATACTGGAGTATGCAGCACCAGTTTGAAACCCACACTGGGTCAAGCACGCCAAGAAGGTTAAGGGAAGCAAAGTTAAGGGAAATCGGCCTGACAACACTGGAGGACAGAAGGGTTAGAGGAGACATGATAACGACATACAAAATACTGCGTGGAATAGACAAGGTGGACAGAGACAGGATGTTCCAGAGAGGGGACACAGAAATAAGGGGTCACATTTGGAAGTTGAAGACTCAGATGAGTCAAAGGGATGTTAGGAATTATTTCATCAGTCATAGAGTAGTCAGGAAGTGGAATAGTCTAGCAAGTGAGGTAGTGGAGGCAGGAACCATACATAGCTTTAAGACGAAGTGAGAGAGACGAAGGGAGAGAGAGGATCTAGTAGCGTTCAGTGAAGAGGCGGGGCCAGTAGCTGAGTCTCGACTCCTGCAACCACAATTAGGTGAGTACACACACACACAACCAAACACAATAGCAAGAACATCCACAGTCCCCACCCCTCCCAGCATTAATACTGTCACACCAGCAGACTACCATAATAACCAGACCTGCCTACCACACCTCCAGCTCAGCACCAACCTTCCCCCCCCCCTCAGAACACAGTCCTAGAAAGGAAGCTGAAGGTGAGGTGCACCAACGCAGATGGAATTACAAGTAAGAGTGAGGAGTGACAGGAAAGAATCACTGAAGCATCCCCGGACATCTTAGCAATCGCACAGACAAAGCTCACAGAAGTAATAATAGATGCGATCTTCCCATCTGGCTATCAGATCCTGAGGAAGGACGGGGGGGCAGAGGGGGAGGGGGAGTTGTACTGCTCATCAAAAACCAATGGACTTTTGAGGAGATGGGAAAACTAGTCGGAGGGGTAGCCAATAACTACATAAGAGGAGCACTGCATACTGGGGGCCCAAAACTGATGGTAGCAGTGATACACAACCCGCCACCAAACAGCAGGAGGCCATGAGAGGAATATGACAAGAGCAACAGAGTGATGGTGAACACACTAGCCGGCATTGCCAGAAAGGCCCACATGAGCAGGGGAAAGTTACACATCATGGGGGATTTCAACCGTAAGGAGATTGATTGGGAGAACCTGGAGACACATAGGGGACCAGAGACACGGAAAGCCAAGATGTTGGAGGCAGTACTAGAAAACTTTATGCACCAACATGTTAGGGTTACAATCAGAGAGAGAGAGAGAGAGATGACGAACCAGCAAAGCTAGACCTCGTATTCACCTTGAGCAGTTCAGACATAGAAGATATCACACACGAAAGACCCCTAGGTGCTAGTGACCACAAAGTGCGGGGAGGCAGTAGAGGAGCTCGTACCAAAGGGCAACAGAAACAACGGGAAGAGCAGAGTGAGCCCATGGATTACCAAGAGGTGTGGAGAGGCCAAAGCCAAGTGTGCAAGAGTATGAAAAAAGTATAGAAGGTAAAGAATCCAGGAAATCAGGGAATTGAGTTAAAGAGCCAGAAATGAATGTACATGGATAAGGAAAGTGGCCCAGCCTCAATACGAGAATGACATAGCATCAAAAGCCAAATCTGACCCAAGGTTGCTGTACAGCCACATCAGGAGGAAAACAACAGTCAAGGATCAGGTAATCAGGTTGAGGAAGGATGGAAGGAAGGAAGGAGGGGAGCTCACAGAGAACAACCAGAAAATATGTGAAGAACTCAGCTCAAGATTCACGGAGGTATTCACAATGGAGACAGAGAGGCTCCCAGAAAACCTAAGTGCACTAGCAAGTGTTGGACACACTGAACACAATCGAGGATGAGGTGAAGAAATTGCTAGGGGAACTAGATACCTAGAAGGCGGTGGACCCTGATAACATCTCTCCTTGGATACTGAAAGAAGGAGCAGACGCACTGTGTGTGCCTCTAGCAACAATTTTCAATAAATTTATCGAAACAGGGCAACTTCCTGAGGTGTGGAAGGCAGCAAATGTAGTTCCGATTTTTAAGAAAGGAGATAAACAGGCTGCACTAAACTACAGACCAGTGTTACCGACATGTATAGTATGTAAGGTTATGTATATCATCAGGAAAAGAGTGGTGGAGCACCTAGAACCGAATGGACAAATACATGATAACCAGCACGGCTTCAGTGAAGGGAAATCCTGCATCAAGAACCTATTGGAGTTCTGTGACAAGGTAATAGAAGTAAGACATGATAGAGAGGGATGGATAGACTGCATCTTCTTGGACTGTAAGAAGGCTTTCGACACAGTTCCACACAAGAGAGTGGTTGAAAAACTAGAGGAACAGGCTGGAATAAGATATAAAGTACTCCAATGGATCAGGGAATACCTGACAGGAAGGAAACAACATGTGTCGGTCCGAGACAAGGTGACCGAATGGGTATATGTGTTGAATGGAGTTCCACAAGGGTCATTCCTAGGTCCGGTGCTGTTTCTTGTATATGTGAATGATATGAAGGAAGGGATAGAGTCAGAAGTGTCCCTGTTTGCAGAAGATGTGAAGCTAATGAGAAGAATACAAGCAGAAGGGGATAAGGTAAGCCTACAAGGGGATCTGAACAAGCTGCAAGCCTGGTCTGACAAATGGCTCCTGGAGTTAAACCCCAGCAAGTGCAAAGTTGTGAAAATTGGGGAAGGACAAAGGAGACAGCAGATTTAGTATAGCCTAAGAGGCCAAAGGCTGCAAAACTCACTCAGAGAAAAGGATCTTGGGGTAAACATACCGAGCACATCTCCTGAGGTGCACATCAGCCAAATAACTGCTGCGGCATACCTGAGTATGGAGTCATTCACGACACTGTACACCGTGTACGTCAGTCCCATATTGGAGTATGCAGAACTAGTTTGGAACCCACACCTGGTCAAACACGTCAAGAAATTAGAGAAAGTGCAAAGGTTTGCAACAAGACTAGTCCCGGAACTGAGGGGTTAGTCCAACGAGGAAAGGTTAGAGGAACTCAACCTGACAACACTGGAGGACAGGAGGGATAGGGAGGAACATGATAACAACATATAAAATACTGAGAGGAATTGACAGGGTGGATAGAGACGGAATGTTTCAGAGATGGGACACAGCAACAAGGGGTCACAACTGGAAGCTGAAAACTTAGATGAGCCACAGAGATGTTAGGAAGTATTTCTTCAGCAATAGGGTGGTCAGGAAGTGGAACAATCTGGAGAGTGGAGGCAGGAGGTATGATAAAGCTCATGGAGCACGGAGAGAGTGGACCTAGTAACGACCAGTGAAGAGGCGAGACCAGGAGCTATGACTCGACCCCTGCAACCACAAACAGGTGAATACAATTAGGAAAGTATACACACACACACACACACACACACACACACACACACACACACACACACACACACACACACACACACACAAACACAAACACAACCACCTACTACACAGCACACCACACACAACAAGCCAAGCGTCTTTCGACAAGTGCCTTTGACAGTTAGCAGCTACAGGATAGTCAGTGTGATAAAAGCTGCAACTTGGGTACACCGCAGCACACTGCGGATGTATCCAAGCTTCTCAAATTAAAACTCTCTCCCTCTCCCCCATGGATCACCACCTTGAAAATCAAAATTTTCTCGTTCCTGCGAAGGTAATTGCGTAGGTAGTTGTGAAGGTAGCTGCGTAGGTAGCTGCGTAGGTAGCTGCGACAGTAACAGTGACGCTACCCGCCAGTTGTTTACAATCATCTCCAATAAAGCGTAAAGAATGGAAAATAAAGAAATGTAATAAAATGTAATAGAGAAAGTAGTTCTTTATTTGTAAGTTGAGCCCTTGAAGGGAGTATCTTCATACAGATGACAAGGCTCTTGATCCCGGGTATTGGGTCAAGTTGGACAGAAACGTCGTCGTAATCTTCTTTCACCTATGTGCGGGTTATTTGTGTGTGGTTGGATCTATACTCTCCTTCCTCGAATCACACCTGGAAACCCCATTACCCTAGCTCTGTGTGCTCCTTACGGATTTAGCGCTTCCCTAGAAACCTAATGAAAAAATACTAATGTAAATTTATAGAGAAGGTTAAGAAAGTGACTGAGAGTAACGTAAGGAAATGAAGGTTGTGTAGCGAGGACCTGCCTCTCGTGGTGGCAGCAACGGCAGACGGAGCCACAACCTGGCAGTAGGAGCTGCGGTCTTCCTTCCTCCCGGGGATGGTCCGGGAGGCTGTGTCATGGTTGGTCTCGGATCCTGCCAACACTGACCTCAGTGTTTGGGGGTTAAGTAGACCAGGGTAAACCAGGGCAGGGTGGGTTGTTTGTACTGGAGCAGAGTGCGTGAGTACACACACATACCAGGCAGAGCTACAGAGGGATCTGGACAGACTGCAGGCCTGGTTCAGAAACTGGCTCCTGGAGCTCAACCTCACCAAATTCAAAGTCATGAAGATTGGGGAAGGGCAAAGAAGACCGCAGACGGAGTACAGTCTAGGGGCCAGAGACTACAAACCTCACTCAAGGAAAAGGATCTTGGTGTGAGTATAACACCGAGCACATCTCCTGAGGCGCACATCAACCACATAACTGCTGCAGCATACGGGCGCCTAGCAAACCTAAGAACAGCATTCCAACATCTAAATAACGAGTCATTCAGGACCCTGTACACTGTGTACGTTAGACCCATATTGGAATATGCAGCGCCAGTTTGGAACCCTCACCTAGCCAAGCATATAAGGAAACTAGAGAAATTGCAAAGGTTTGCAACAAGACTAGTCCCGGAGCTAAGGGGTATGTCCTACGAGGTAAGGTTAAGGGAAATCGACCTGACGACACTGGAAGACAGGGGAGTTAGGGAGGATATGATAACGACATATAAAATACTGAGAGGTATAAACAAGGTGGACAGAGACAGAGTGTTCCTGAGATGGGACACAGCAACAAGGGGTCACAGTTGAAAGCTGAAGACTCAGATGAACCACAGGGATGTTAAGAAGTATTTCTTCAGTCAGAGCTGTCAGTAAGTGGAATAGCCTGGGTAGTGATGTAGTGGAGGCAGGATCCATACATAGCTTTAAGAAGAGGTATGATAAAGCTCACGGAGAGGGAAGAGTGACCGGGTAGCGGTCAGTTGAAGAGGCGGGGCCAGGAGCTGTGACTCGACCCCCACAACCACAACTAGGTGAGTACAACTAGGTGAGTACACACACACATACACAGTATCGACCAGTGAAGAGGCTGGGCTAGGAGCTGTGACTCGACCCCTGCGACCACACACAGGTGAGCACACACTCCCCAGCCACTTAGGAAAACAGACAAACATTAAGGACCAGGTGATAACTCTGAAGGAAGATGAGGAGACGCTGATGGAATCTGACAGAGAAGAGTGTGAGAAGCTTAAAAGAATCAAAGAGAGAGATCTTTACAGAAGTAAGTGGAGACTTACCAGAAGGCACTGTACGTACACCAGATACTCGGGTAAGAGAAAGCATCACCACAATGAAGAAGAAAAGAGTGGTGAAACTTGCAGTTTGCGTCGTGCAACAAATGAGACCACATAACATACCTTCGTCTGTGCTGAGGGAGGGAGCCCCTATGTCACCCATTTTAGGTTAGATAAGTACATGAATGAAAGGGGTTGGATTTGAAAGCTTATTCCCTGGAGAGCACTGAGAATGGGTTGGGCAAATATCTTTGCTAGGTTTGGGTTTGAGAAGGACCTGCCAAGTATGGGACAATAGGCCTGCTACAGTGTTCTTCCTTTCTTATGTTCTTATTAACAATGATATACAACTAATCGGGACATGTTGTATATCAAGGGCAAATGTGGCCCCTGTTTATAAAAGGAGGAGAACAGACAAGAGTCGCCAGTATTTCTAACTTACAAACTGTCAATAGTTCTGGAGAAGATAGTAAGTAAAAGGACATCAGAGCACTTGGGGAGGAGACACCCTCAGAAAACCAACAAGGATTTAGGGATGGACAATCCTGTGTTACTCACTTGCTGGAGTTTTATGACAGAGTCACACTGATAAAACAACACAGACAAGGCTGGGTGGACTGCATCTTCTTGGATTATAGGAAAGCAGTTGATAAAATAACACGTCAGAGATTACTCCGGAAACTGAAGGAACAGGCAGGATTAATAAGCTAAGTGCACTAGTGGGTCAGGGAGTACCTGAATAATAGAAAGCAGAGAGTAACGGTAAGAAATGAAACACCAGAATGGGAGAGAGTAACAAGTGGGATCTCTCAAGGATAAATACTAGGACAACTGCTGTTCTCAATACATGTTTGAACGATCTAATCTTATCGAGTTCATCCCAAACAAAGACAAGGTTATGTGAACTGGAGAGGGTGAGGACAGACCGAACACAGAGTACAGCAAGGACAGACAAAACCTGAGTAAAGAATCCTTCAGAATTTTAAATACGATATATATGAGGCCAGTCACTGAGTACGTGGCCCCAGCATGGAGCCCGCACCTGATGAAGCATATGAAGACACTCGAAAAGGTCCAAAGGTTTACAACCAGACTAGTGCCAGAAATGAGAGGGATGACCTATGGGAAGAGGTTGAAGGAGCTGAACCTAACAATCACAGAGGAGAGAAGGACAAGGAGAGACATGATTACGACATGCAAAATCTTTAAAGGAATAGACAGGGCCAGGAGGACACAGGTGGAAGCTGAAGACACAGATGAGCCATAGGGATGTAAGGGAGGTGGGGCCAAGAGCCGAGTCTCGAACCCCGCAAGCACAACTCGGTGAGTACACCACACACTCACACATAAGCGACCCGACTCTGCAACCAAAAATAGGTGAGTACAAATAGGAGAAAATTCTCTCTCTCTCTCTCTCTCTCTCTCTCTCTCTCTCTCTCTCTCTCTCTCTCTCTCTCTCTCTCTCTCTCTCTCTCTCTCTCTCTCTCTCTCTCTCTCTCTCTCTCTATCTATCTATCTATATATCTATCTATCTATCTATCTATCTATCTGTCTATCTATCTATCTCTTCTCTATATCTATCTGTCTAATGCCCACACCCTGCTGCCTCGCCCACACCCACAAGTTAAATGGTGGTTACAAAGCCGTCAAGTCATCCCTTTCTCTCACGCCTTCATTTGCAAGAGTCAAAACCCATCCACGGCATGATGCACACAGAGACCTGCAGCACTTACCAACCTGCTGGCCTTCCCTGCAGTCCATCACAAGGACCTGCAACATGCCCAGTCGGTCGTGGAGGTGGGGGCGGTCGGGGGGTGCGGTCGGGGGAGGTCGGGGGACGGTCGGGGGGCGATTCATCCTCAGAATGTGTGTAGTGGAACCCGTGCCTTTCGAGAGACCGCTCTCTGGAATTATGCAGACTCTTATGACTTGCACTCAAGGCTCTGACAATGGCAGAGTCGTAACTCTTGAAGTGCCCTACTTGCCCGCCTCTCTCTGCAAGACACTGACCGCTAAGCGGGGTCTCAGGTTACCTGCTCTCAAGATTAGGTAAATATCTGTGTGCTGTGGAGTCTCTGAGGGTGGTTCCTCTGGCCCCTGTGTTCCTCGCCAGATGTGACGTTCGCAGGATTGTGCCCTGCCAGACAGGTGGCCTCACGGGATGGCACCCTATCAAACAGGTGGCCTCACCGGATGGCATCCTATCGAACAGGTGGCCTCACGAGATGGCACCCTGTCGAACAGGTGGCCTCATGGGATGGCATCCTGCCGGACAAGTGGTCCCATAGGATTGTACCCCTACCATACAGGTTATCTATCAGGATCGTACCCTTCCATAGAGATGACCTTACAGGGTGAAAGATGTCGCCGGGTAAATACGCTAGAGGTCAAATTTTACCCGTGTCCTCGCAGTAGCAGGACTTTATGTATGTATGTGTGTGTGTGTGACAGAGATCATACTGGACACAAAGACCTTTTTTTTTTTTTAGGGGGGGGGGGACGACTCGTCTACAGAGTACAGTCAGCGGTAAAGATCAAATTTGTCGAGGACAAACATGACATTTAGAACAGAAACTGCGCTTCTCCCCCGACTACCTTACTACCTTGTTGTTTCTTCTTGGTATATATCCAAGCAACCATTCTCCAACCTGAAAATGAACCAACATTTTTCTCGTTTATTTCTAGCTGTCAGAGTTAAGCATCGACACAGCCGTTGCATCATGGCATGAATTGTGCCTTTCAGACCTGAAGCTTGGAAATAAATGGTA
This sequence comes from Cherax quadricarinatus, assembly GCF_038502225.1. NCBI lineage: Eukaryota > Metazoa > Arthropoda > Malacostraca > Decapoda > Parastacidae > Cherax > Cherax quadricarinatus. The sequence continues at coordinate 38,843,681 of NC_091295.1, read as the reverse complement.
TAAAATACCGACACAATGGCAATATAAACACAAATGCAGTATAATGTGATCCTTTATTGACTACGTTTCGCCCACACAGTGGGCTTTTTCAAGTCACAAACAGAACTACCTGGGGTGGAAGGACTATAAATACTCGCGTTCCTTCCACCCCAGGTAGTTCTGTTTGTGACTTGAAAAAGCCCACTGTGTGGGCGAAACGTAGTCAATAAAGGATCACATTATACTGCATTTGTGTTTATATTGCCAGACCTGAAGCTTGCATATGTTTTGGGCGCGGTCTACGAAAAGGAATTGTTCAAGCAAGCGCTTGAACAATTCCTTTTCCTCAGGGCCCCTAATCCCGGAGGGGCCCCGGAAGCCACTTTAGTCCACTTTATTTAAAAATTTTTGGTCTACTATATCAGAAGGCTTTTTTTTCTAAATAATAATATTAATAATATAGTGTAATTTAATACAAAATGATAATTAAAATAAAAATTAAGAGGTTATTAAAGTATGATTTAGGCTGGTCGTTGCTGGTTCCCATGGTGACCACGTAACAGTTCAAGCTTCAGGGCCCCAAACATGTAGTTCATCCACCATCTGGGAGTACATGGGACAAGACAGGGAGCAACAGCTCCCACGGTACACAGTCAACACTATTATATCTCCTGGGATGTCTACCCACCAATAAATCTGCTGTCTTACCGGCTAGACAACAGAAGGTGAAACATACCCATGACTTACTGAAGAAACGTTCACCAATACACACTAGCAGAGGGGGTGAAACAGCGTATACCCACTAGACAATATCAACTAGCAATTGCTACTATCAAAGCACTATTAACAAATGCGCAACGAAGTAAGCTAACACTTCACATCAATTTGCATGATAACAAACTGGCGAAACAAAAGGTCTCTTGACGAGGGTAGCGAAGAAACACTTCCGGGTGCAGAACAAGATAGTTTGGTGACGACTTGTCGCCCTATGTAGACAGTCGTGTTAAACCTGTGACCTGATAAAACTCTTCACGCAGAACGAAATACTTCTCATAAAACCTTGACTCTGTAACCTGCGTTTTAACATCGTTGTATAATTCCAAGCAATCTGTGTTTTACGTTTTTGTGTTACCAAACTCTCTGGAGGTCAAATTAACAGAGGGAGAGAGAGAAATACCAGATTTCACAAGAGCCACTCAGGGGTGAAAATCACTCTGAAACACCACACATATCACTCTGAAACACCACACGTCACTCTGAAACACCTCACATCACTCTCAAACACCACACGTCACTCTGAAACACTACACATCATTCTGAAATACCACACATCACTCTGAAACACCACACGTCACTCTGGTGGCTCTGGTGGCCTGGTGGTTAACGCTCTCGCTTCACACGGTGAGGGCCTGGGTTCGATTCCCAGCCAGAGTAGAAACATTGGACGTGTTTCTTTCCACCTGTTGTCTATGTTCCCCATCAGTAAAATGGGTACCTGGGTGTTAGTCGACTGGTGTGGGTCGCATCCTGGGACACTGACCTAAGGAGGCCTGGTCACAGACCGGGCCGCGGGGGCGTTGACCCCCGGAACTCTCTCCAGATAAACTCTCAAGATAAACATCACTCTGAAACACCACAGGTCACTGAAACACCACACAACACTCTGAAACACAACACATCACTCTGAAACACCACACACCACTCTGAAACACCACACATCACTGGGAAACACCACACATCACTATGAAACACCACACATCACTCTGAAACACCACACATTACTCTGAAACACCACACATCACTCTGAAACACCACACATTACTCTGAAACACCACACACCACTCTGAAACACCACACATCACTGGGAAACACCACACATCACTATGAAACACCACACATCACTCTGAAACACCACACATTACTCTGAAACACCACACACCACTCTGAAACACCACACATCACTGGGAAACACCACACATCACTATGAAACACCACACATCACTCTGAAACACCACACATTACTCTGAAACACCACACATCACTCTGAAACACCACACATCACTCTGAAGCACCACACGTCGCTCTGAAGCACCACACGTCACTCTGAAACACCACACAACACTCTAAAACACCACACATCACTCTGAAGCACCACACATCACTCTGAAACACCACACATTACTCTGAAACACCACACATCACTCTGAAACACCACACATCACTCTGAAGCACCACACGTCACTCTGAAGCACCACACGTCACTCTGAAACACCACACGTCACTCTGAAACACCACACAACACTCTGAAACACCACACATCACTCTGAAACACCACACATCACTCTGAAGCACCACACGTCACTCTGAAACACCACACAACACTCTGAAACACCACACATCACTCTGAAACACTACACACCACTCTGAAACACCACACATCACTCTGAAACACCACACATCACTATGAAACACCACACATCACTCTGAAACACCACACATCATTCTGAAACACCACACATCACTCTGAAACACCACACATCACTCTGAAAAACCACACGTCACTCTGAAACACCACACATCACTCTGAAACACCACACATCATTCTGAAACACCACACGTCACTCTGAAACACCACACATCACTCTGAAACACCACACATCACTCCGAAACACCACACGTCACTCTGAAACATCACAGGTCACTCTGAAACACCACACGTCACTCTGAAACACCACACGTCACTCTGAAGCACCACACATCACTCTGAAACACCACACATCACTCTGAAACACCACACATCACTCTGAAACACCACACGTCACTCTGAAACACCACACATCACTCTGAAACACCACACATCACTCTGAAACGCCACACATCTCTCTGAAACACCACACATCACTCTGAAACACCACACATCACTCTGAAACACCACACATCATTCTGAAACGCCACACATCTCTCCGAAACACCACACATCACTCTGAAACACCACACATCACTCTGAAACACCACACATCACTCTGAAACACCACATATCACTCTGAAACACCACACGTCACTCTGAAACACCACACGTCACTCTGAAACACCACACATCACTCTGAAACACCACACATCACTCTGAAACACAACACATCACGCTGAAACAACACACATCACTCTAAAACACCACACATCACTCTGAAACACCATACGCCACTCTGAAACACCACACATCACTCTGAAACACCATACGCCACTCTGAAACACCACACATCACTCAGAAACACCATACATCACTCTGAAACACCACACATCACTCTGAAACACCACACATCACTCTAAAACACCACATGTCACTCTGAAACACCACACATCACTCTGAAACACCACACATCACTCTGAAACAAAACACATCACTCTGAAACACCACACATCACTCTAAAACACCACATGTCACTCTGAAACACCACACATCACTCTGAAACACCACACATCACTCTGAAACACCACACATCACTCTGAAACACCACACATCACTCTAAAACACCACATGTCACTCTGAAACACCACACATCACTCTGAAACACCACACATCACTCTGAAACACCACACATCACTCTGAAACACCACACATCACTCTAAAACACCACATGTCACTCTGAAACACCACACATCACTCTGAAACACCACACATCACTCTGAAACACCACACATCACTCTGAAACACCACACGTCAATCTGAAACACCACACATCACTCTGAAACACCACACAACACTCTGAAACACCACACATCACTCTGAAACACCACACATCACTCTGAAACACCACACATCACTCTGAAACACCACACATCACTGGGAAACACCACACATCACTCTGAAACACCACACATCACTCTGAAACACCACACATCACTCTGAAACACCACACATCACTCTGAAACACAACACATCACTCTGAAACACCACACATCACTCTGAAACACCACAGGTCACTCTGAAACACCACACAACACTCTGGCACATGACACATCACTCTGAAACACCACACACCACTCTGAAACACCACAGATCACTCTGAAACACCACACATCACTCTGAAACACCACACATCACTCTGACACACCACACATCACTCTGAAACACCACACATCACTCTGAAACACCACACATCACTCTGAAACACCACACATCACTCTGGAACACCACACATCACTCTGAAACACCACACATGACTCTGAAACACCACACATCACTCTGAAACACCACACATCACTCTGAAACACCACACATCACTCTGAAACACCACACATGACTCTGAAACACTACACATCACTCTGAAACACCACACATCACTCTGAAACACCACACATCACTATGAAACACTACACATCACTCTGAAACACCACACATCACTCTGAAACGCCACACGTCACTCTGAAACACCACACATCACTCTGAAATACCACACATCACTCTGAACCACACATCACTCTGAAACATGACACGTCGCTATGAAACACCACACGTCACTCTGAAACACCACACGTCACTCTGAAACACCACACATCACTCTGAAACATCACACATCACTCTGAACCACACATCACTCTGAAACACCACACGTCACTCTGAAACACCACACATCACTCTGAAACACCACACATCACTCTGAAACACTACACATCACTTTGAAACACCACACATCACTCTGAAAAACAACACATCACTCTGGAACACCACACATCACTCCGAAATACCACACGTCACTCTGAAACACCACACATCACTCTGAAAAACAACACATCACTCTGGAACACCACACATCACTCCGAAATACCACACGTCACTCTGAAACACCACACGTCACTCTGAAACACCACACGTCACTCTGAAACACCACACATCACTCTGAAAAACAACACATCACTCTGGAACACCACACATCACTCTGAAATACCACACGTCACTCTGAAACACCACACATCACTCTGAAAAACAACACATCACTCTGGAACACCACACATCACTCTGAAATACCACACGTCACTCTGAAACACCACACGTCACTCTGAAACACCACACATCACTCTGAAACACCACACGTCACTCTGAAACACCACACATCACTCTGAAATACCACACGTCACTCTGAAACACCACACGTCACTCTGAAACACCACACGTCACTCTGAAACACCACACATCACTCTGAAACACCACACATCACTCCGAAACACCACACGTCACTCTGAAACATCACAGGTCACTCTGAAACACCACTCGTCACTCTGAAGCACCACACATCACTCTGAAACACCACACATCACTCTGAAACACCACAAATCACTCTGAAACACCACACATCACTCTGAAACACCACACGTCACTCTGAAACACCACACGTCACTCTGAAACACCACAAATCACTCTGAAACACCACACATCACTCTGAAACACCACACATCACTCTGAAACACCACACGTCACTCTGAAACACCACAAATCACTCTGAAACACCACACATCACTCTGAAACACCACACATCACTCCGAAACACCACACGTCACTCTGAAACATCACAGGTCACTCTGAAACACCACACATCACTCTGAAACACCACTCGTCACTCTGAAGCACCACACATCACTCTGAAACACCACACATCACTCTGAAACACCACACATCACTCTGAAACACCACACATCACTCTGAAACACCACACGTCACTCTGAAACACCACACATCACTCTGAAACACCACACATCACTCTGAAACAACACACATCACTCTGAAACACCACACATCACTCTGAAACACCACACATCACTCTGAACAACACATCACTCCGAACAACACATCACTTTGAAACACCACACATCACTCTGAAACACCACACATCACTCTGAAACACCACACATCACTCTGAAACACCACACATCACTCTAAAACACCACACACCACTCTGCAACACCACACATCACTATGAAACACCACACATCACTCTGAAACACCATACATCACTCTGAAACACAACACATCACTCTGAACCACACATCACTCTGAAACACCACAAGTCACTCTGAAACAACACACATCACTCTGAAACACCACACATCACTCTGAAACATCACACATCACTCTGAAACACCACACATCACTCTGAAACACCACACATCACTCTAAAACACCACACATCACTCTGAAACACCACACATCTCTCTGAAACACCACACATCACTCGGTAACACCACACGTCACTCTGAAACAACACACATCACTCTGAAACACCACACATCACTCTGTAACACCACACATCACTTTGAAACACCACACATCACTCTGAAACACCACACATCACTCTGAAGCACCACACGTCACTCTGAAGCACCACAGGTCACTCTGAAACACCACACAACACACTGAAACACCACACATCACTCTGAAACACTACACACCACTCTGAAACACCACACATCACTCTGAAACACCACACATCACTCTGAAACACCACACATCACTGGGAAACACCACACATCACTCTGAAACACCACACATCACTCTGAAACACCACACATCACTCTGAAACACCACACATCACTCTGAAACACCACACATCACTCTGAAAAACCACACGTCACTCTGAAACACCACACATCACTATGAAACACCACACGTCACTCTGAAACACCACACATCACTCTGAAACACCACACATCACTCCGAAACACCACACGTCACTCTGAAACATCACAGGTCACTCTGAAACACCACACATCACTCTGAAACACCACTCGTCACTCTGAAGCACCACACATCACTCTGAAACACCACACATCACTCTGAAACACCACACATCACTCTGAAACACCACACATCACTCTGAAACACCACACGTCACTCTGAAACACCACACATCACTCTGAAACACCACACATCACTCTGAAACACCACACATCACTCTGAAACACCACACATCACTCTGAAGCACCACACGTCACTCTGAAACACCACACATCACTCTGAATCACCACACATCACTCTGAAACACCACACATCACTCTAAAACACCACACATCACTCTGAAACACCACCCATCACTCAGAAACACCATACATCTCTCTGAAACAGCACACGACACTCTGAAACAGAACACTTCACTCTGAAACACCACACATCACTATGAAACACTACACATCACTCTGAAACACACACATAACTCTGTAATACCACACATCACTCTGTAACACCACACATCACTCTGTAACACCACACATCACTTTGTAACACCACACATCACTCTGTAACACCACACATCACTCTGTAACACCACACATCACTCTGTAACACCACACATCACTCTGTAACACCACACATCACTCTGTAACACCACACATCACTCTGTAACACCACACATCACTCTGTAACACCACACATCACTCTGTAACACCACACATCACTCTGTAACACCACACATCACTCTGTAACACCACACATCACTCTGTAACACCACACATCACTCTGTAACACCACACATCACTCTGTAACACCACACATCACTCTGTAACACCACACATCACTCTGTAACACCACACATCACTCTGTAACACCACACATCACTCTGTAACACCACACATCACTCTGTAACACCACACGCCACTCTGTAACACCACACATCACTCTGTAACACCACACATCACTCTGTAACACCACACATCACTCTGTAACACCACACATCACTCTGTAACACCACACATCACTCTGTAACACCACACATCACTCTGTAACACCACACATCACTCTGTAACACCACACATCACTCTGTAACCCCACACATCACTCTGTAACACCACACATCACTCTGTAACACCACACATCACTCTGTAACACCACACATCACTCTGTAACACCACACATCACTCTGTAACACCACACGTCACTCTGTAACACCACACATCACTCTGTAACACCACACATCACTCTGTAACACCACACGTCACTCTGTAACACCACACATCACTCTGTAACACCACACATCACTCTGTAACACCACACGTCACTCTGTAACACCACACATCACTCTGTAACACCACACATCACTCTGTAACACCACACATCACTCTGTAACACCACACATCACTCTGTAACACCACACATCACTCTGTAACACCACACATCACTCTGTAACACCACACATCACTCTGTAACCCCACACATCACTCTGTAACACCACACATCACTCTGTAACACCACACATCACTCTGTAACACCACACATCACTCTGTAACACCACACATCACTCTGTAACACCACACGTCACTCTGTAACACCACACATCACTCTGTAACACCACACATCACTCTGTAACACCACACATCACTCTGTAACACCACACATCACTCTGTAACACCACACATCACTCTGTAACACCACACATCACTCTGTAACACCACACATCACTCTGTAACACCACACATCACTCTGTAACACCACACATCACTCTGTAACACCACACATCACTCTGTAACACCACACATCACTCTGTAAAACCACACATCACTCTGTAACACCACACATCACTCTGTAACACCACACATCACTCTGTAACACCACACATCACTCTGTAACACCACACATCACTCTGTAACACCACACATCACTCTGTAACACCACACATCACTCTGTAACACCACACATCACTCTGTAACACCACACATCACTCTGTAACACCACACGTCACTCTGTAACACCACACATCACTCTGTAATACCACACATCATGTGATATTAGATATTCGAAAAAGAAAAATCGATATATTTTAGAGAGACTAATTCATCATCTTTTACACCTGTCTTGAAGCTTGTCAAACACGACCTGAACCCTTTCAGGCAGACACGACCTGAACCCTTTCAGGCAGTCACGACCTGAACCCTTTCAGGCAGACACGACCTGAACCCTTTCAGGCAGTCACGACCTGAACCCTTTCAGGCAGTCACGACCTGAACCCTTTCAGGCAGACTCGACCTGAACCCTTTCAGGCAGTCACGACCTGAACCCTTTCAGGCAGTCACGACCTGAACCCTTTCAGGCAGTCACGACCTGAACCCTTTCAGGCAGACACGATGAACCCTTTCAGGCAGACACGACCTGAACCCTTTCAGGCAGTCACGACCTGAACCCTTTCAGGCAGTCACGACCTGAACCCTTTCAGGCAGTCACGACCTGAACCCTTTCAGGCAGTCACGACCTGAACCCTTTCAGGCAGTCACGACCTGAACCCTTTCAGGCAGACACGATGAACCCTTTCAGGCAGGCACGACCTGAACCCTTTCAGGCAGTCACGACCTGAACCCTTTCAGGCAGTCACGACCTGAACCCTTTCAGGCAGACACGATGAACCCTTTCAGGCAGTCACGACCTGAACCCTTTCAGGCAGTCACGACCTGAACCCTTTCAGGCAGACACGATGAACCCTTTCAGGCAGACACGACCTGAACCCTTTCAGGCAGTCACGACCTGAACCCTTTCAGGCAGTCACGACCTGAACCCTTTCAGGCAGACACGATGAACCCTTTCAGGCAGTCACGACCTGAACCCTTTCAGGCAGTCACGACCTGAACCCTTTCAGGCAGACACGATGAACCCTTTCAGGCAGACACGACCTGAACCCTTTCAGGCAGTCACGACCTGAACCCTTTCAGGCAGTCACGACCTGAACCCTTTCAGGCAGTCACGACCTGAACCCTTTCAGGCAGTCACGACCTGAACCCTTTCAGGCAGTCACGACCTGAACCCTTTCAGGCAGACACGATGAACCCTTTCAGGCAGACACGACCTGAACCCTTTCAGGCAGTCACGACCTGAACCCTTTCAGGCAGTCACGACTTGAACCCTTTCAGGCAGACACGATGAACCCTTTCAGGCAGTCACGACCTGAACCCTTTCAGGCAGTCACGACCTGAACCCTTTCAGGCAGACACGATGAACCCTTTCAGGCAGACACGACCTGAACCCTTTCAGGCAGTCACGACCTGAACCCTTTCAGGCAGTCACGACCTGAACCCTTTCAGGCAGACACGATGAACCCTTTCAGGCAGTCACGACCTGAACCCTTTCAGGCAGTCACGACCTGAACCCTTTCAGGCAGACACGATGAACCCTTTCAGGCAGACACGACCTGAACCCTTTCAGGCAGTCACGACCTGAACCCTTTCAGGCAGACACGACCTGAACCCTTTCAGGCAGTCACGACCTGAACCCTTTCAGGCAGTCACGACCTGAACCCTTTCAGGCAGTCACGACCTGAACCCTTTCAGGCAGTCACGACCTGAACCCTTTCAGGCAGACAAGATGAACCCTTTCAGGCAGACACGACCTGAACCCTTTCAGGCAGTCACGACCTGAACCCTTTCAGGCAGTCACGACCTGAACCCTTTCAGGCAGACACGACCTGAACCCTTTCAGGCAGTCACGACCTGAACCCTTTCAGGCAGTCACGACCTGAACCCTTTCAGGCAGACACGATGAACCCTTTCAGGCAGACACGACCTGAACCCTTTCAGGCAGTCACGACCTGAACCCTTTCAGGCAGTCACGACCTGAACCCTTTCAGGCAGACACGATGAACCCTTTCAGGCAGTCACGACCTGAACCCTTTCAGGCAGTCACGACCTGAACCCTTTCAGGCAGACACGATGAACCCTTTCAGGCAGACACGACCTGAACCCTTTCAGGCAGTCACGACCTGAACCCTTTCAGGCAGACACGACCTGAACCCTTTCAGGCAGTCACGACCTGAACCCTTTCAGGCAGTCACGACCTGAACCCTTTCAGGCAGTCACGACCTGAACCCTTTCAGGCAGTCACGACCTGAACCCTTTCAGGCAGACAAGATGAACCCTTTCAGGCAGACACGACCTGAACCCTTTCAGGCAGTCACGACCTGAACCCTTTCAGGCAGTCACGACCTGAACCCTTTCAGGCAGACACGACCTGAACCCTTTCAGGCAGTCACGACCTGAACCCTTTCAGGCAGTCACGACCTGAACCCTTTCAGGCAGTCACGACCTGAACCCTTTCAGGCAGTCACGACCTGAACCCTTTCAGGCAGTCACGACCTGAACCCTTTCAGGCAGTCACGACCTTAACCCTTTCAGGCAGTCATGACCTGAACCCTTTCAGGCAGTCACGACCTGAACCCTTTCAGGCAGTCACGACCTGAACCCTTTCAGGCAGTCACGATCTGAACCCTTTAAGGCAGTCACGACCTGAACCCTTTCAGGCAGTCACGACCTGAACCCTTTCAGGCAGACACGACCTGAACCCTTTCAGGCAGACACGACCTGAACCCTTTCAGGCAGTCACGACCTGAACCCTTTCAGGCAGTCACGACCTGAACCCTTTCAGGCAGTCACGACCTGAACCCTTTCAGGCAGTCACGACCTGAACCCTTTCAGGCAGTCACGACCTGAACCCTTTCAGGCAGTCACGACCTGAACCCTTTCAGGCAGTCACGACCTGAACCCTTTCAGGCAGTCACGACCTGAACCCTTTCAGGCAGTCACGACCTGAACCCTTTCAGGCAGTCACGACCTGAACCCTTTCAGGCAGTCACGACCTGAACCCTTTCAGGCAGACAAGATGAACCCTTTCAGGCAGACACGACCTGAACCCTTTCAGGCAGTCACGACCTGAACCCTTTCAGGCAGTCACGACCTGAACCCTTTCAGGCAGACACGATGAACCCTTTCAGGCAGTCACGACCTGAACCCTTTCAGGCAGTCACGACCTGAACCCTTTCAGGCAGACACGACCTGAACCCTTTCAGGCAGTCACGACCTGAACCCTTTCAGGCAGACACGACCTGAACCCTTTCAGGCAGTCACGACCTGAACCCTTTCAGGCAGTCACGACCTGAACCCTTTCAGGCAGTCACGACCTGAACCCTTTCAGGCAGACACGATGAACCCTTTCAGGCAGTCACGACCTGAACCCTTTCAGGCAGTCACGACCTGAACCCTTTCAGGCAGTCACGACCTGAACCCTTTCAGGCAGACACGATGAACCCTTTCAGGCAGTCACGACCTGAACCCTTTCAGGCAGTCACGACCTGAACCCTTTCAGGCAGTCACGACCTGAACCCTTTCAGGCAGACACGATGAACCCTTTCAGGCAGACACGACCTGAACCCTTTCAGGCAGTCACGACCTGAACCCTTTCAGGCAGTCACGACCTGAAAACTTTCAGGCTGACACGATGAACCCTTTCAGGCAGTCACGACCTGAACCCTTTCAGGCAGTCACGACCTGAACCCTTTCAGGCAGACACGATGAACCCTTTCAGGCAGACACGACCTGAACCCTTTCAGGCAGTCACGACCTGAACCCTTTCAGGCAGACACGACCTGAACCCTTTCAGGCAGACACGACCTGAACCCTTTCAGGCAGTCACGACCTGAACCCTTTCAGGCAGACACGACCTGAACCCTTTCAGGCAGACACGACCTGAACCCTTTCAGGCAGACACGACCTGAACCCTTTCAGGCAGACACGACCTGAACCCTTTCAGGCAGTCACGACCTGAACCCTTTCAGGCAGACACGACCTGAACCCTTTCAGGCAGTCACGACCTGAACCCTTTCAGACAGACACGACCTGAACCCTTTCAGGGAGACAAGACCTGAACCCTTTCAGGCAGACACGACCTGAACCCTTTCAGGCAGACACGACCTGAACCCTTTCAGGCAGACACGACCTGAACCCTTTCAGGCAGACACGACCTGAACCCTTTCAGGCAGACACGACCTGAACCCTTTCAGGCAGTCACGACCTGAACCCTTTCAGGCAGTCACGACCTGAACCCTTTCAGGCAGTCACGACCTGAACCCTTTCAGGCAGTCACGACCTGAACCCTTTCAGGCAGTCACGACCTGAACCCTTTCAGGCAATCACGACCTGAACCCTTTCAGGCAGTCACGACCTGAACCCTTTCAGGCAGTCACGACCTGAACCCTTTCAGGCAGTCACGACCTGAACCCTTTCAGGCAGTCACGACCTGAACCCTTTCAGGCAGTCACGACCTGAACCCTTTCAGGCAGTCACGACCTGAACCCTTTCAGGCAGTCACGACCTGAACCCTTTCAGGCAGTCACGACCTGAACCCTTTCAGGCAGACACGACCTGAACCCTTTCAGGCAGTCACGACCTGAACCCTTTCAGGCAGTCACGACCTGAACCCTTTCAGGCAGTCACGACCTGAACCCTTTCAGGCAGTCACGACCTGAACCCTTTCAGGCAGTCACGACCTGAACCCTTTCAGGCAGTCACGACCTGAACCCTTTCAGGCACTCACGACCTGAACCCTTTCAGGCAGTCACGACCTGAACCCTTTCAGGCAGTCACGACCTGAACCCTTTCAGGCAGTCACGACCTGAACCCTTTCAGGCAGTCACGACCTGAACCCTTTCAGGCAGTCACGACCTGAACCCTTTCAGGCAGTCACGACCTGAACCCTTTCAGGCAGTCACGACCTGAACCCTTTCAGGCAGACACGACCTGAACCCTTTCAGGCAGTCACGACCTGAACCCTTTCAGGCAGTCACGACCTGAACCCTTTCAGGCAGTCACGACCTGAACCCTTTCAGGCAGTCACGACCTGAACCCTTTCAGGCAGTCACGACCTGAACCCTTTCAGGCAGTCACGACCTGAACCCTTTCAGGCAGTCACGACCTGAACCCGTGCAGGCAGTCACCTGAACCCTTTCAGGCAGTCACGACCTGAACCCTTTCAGGCAGTCACACTGACCTTTGAACCCTTTCAGGCAGTCACACGACCTGAACCTGAAGCCTTTCAGGCAGTCACGACCTGAACGCTTTCAGGCAGTCACGACCTGAACCCTTTCAGGCAGACACGACCTGAACCCTTTCAGGCAGTCACGACCTGAACCCTTTCAGGCAGTCACGACCTGAACCCTTTCAGGCACGACCTGAACCCTTTCAGGCAGTCACGACTGACCTGAACCCTTTCAGGCAGTCACGACCTGAACCCTTTCAGGCAAACACGACCTGAACCCTTTCAGGCAGTCACGACCTGAACCCTTTCAGGCAGTCACGACCTGAACCCTTTCAGGCAAACACGACCTGAACCCTTTCAGGCAAACACGACCTTAACTCTTTCAGGCAGTCACGACCTGAACCCTTTCAGGCAGTCACGACCTGAACCCTTTCAGGCAGTCACGACCTGAACCCTTTCAGGCAGTCACGACCTGAACCCTTTCAGGCAGTCACGACCTGAACCCTTTCAGGCAGAACTCTTTCAGACAAACACGACCTGAACCCTTTCAGGCAAACACGACCTGAACCCTTTCAGGCAAACACGACCTGAACCCTTTCAGGCAGTCACGACCTGAACCCTTTCAGACAAACATGACCTGAACCCTTTCAGACAAACACGACCTGAACCCTTTCAGGCAGTCACGACCTGAACCCTTTCAGGCAGTCACGACCTGAACCCTTTCAGGCAGTCACGACCTGAACCCTTTCAGGCAGTCACGACCTGAACCCTTTCAGGCAAACACGACCTGAACCCTTTCAGGCAAACACGACCTGAACCCTTTCAGGCAAACACGACCTGAACCCTTTTCACGACCTGAACCCTTTCATGCACTCACGACCTGAACCCTTTCAGGCAGTCACGACCTGAACCCTTTCAGGCAGTCACGACCTGAACCCTTTCAGGCAGTCACGACCTGAACCCTTTCAGGCAGTCACGACCTGAACCCTTTCAGGCAGTCACGACCTGAACCCTTTCAGGCAGTCACGACCTGAACCCTTTCAGCAGTCACGACCTGAACCCTTTCACGACCTGAACCCTTTCAGGCAAACACGACCTGAACCCTTTCAGACCTGAACCCTTTCAGGCAGTCACGACCTGAACCCTTTCAGGCAGTCACGACCTGAACCCTTTCAGGCAGTCACGACCTGAACCCTTTCAGGCAGTCACGACCTGAACCCTTTCAGGCAAACACGACCTGAACCCTTTCAGGCAGTCACGACCTGAACCCTTTCAGCAGCAGAACCCTTTCACGACCTGAACCCTTTCAGGCAGTCACGACCTGAACCCTTTCAGGCAGTCACGACCTGAACCCTTTCAGGCAGACACGATGAACCCTTTCAGGCAGACACGACCTGAACCCTTTCAGGCAGTCACGACCTGAACCCTTTCAGGCAGTCACGACCTGAACCCTTTCAGGCAGTCACGACCTGAACCCTTTCAGGCAGTCACGACCTGAACCCTTTCAGGCAGTCACGACCTGAACCCTTTCAGGCAGTCACGACCTGAACCCTTTCAGGCAGTCACGACCTGAACCCTTTCAGGCAGTCACGACCTGAACCCTTTCAGGCAGTCACGACCTGAACCCTTTCAGGCAGTCACGACCTGAACCCTTTCAGGCAGTCACGACCTGAACCCTTTCAGGCAGTCACGACCTGAACCCTTGCAGGCAGTCACGACCTGGACCCTTTGAGGCAGGCACGACCTGAACCCTTTCACGACCTGAACCCTTTCAGGCAGTCACGACCTGAACCCTTTCAGGCAGTCACGACCTGAACCCTTTCAGGCAGTCACGACCTGAACCCTTTCAGGCAGTCACGACCTGAACCCTTTCAGGCAGTCACGACCTGAACCCTTTCAGGCAGTCACGACCTGAACCCTTTCAGGCAGTCACGACCTGAACCCTTTCAGGCAGTCACGACCTGAACCCTTTCAGGCAGTCACGAACTGAACCCTTTCAGGCAGTCACGACCTGAACCCTTTCAGGCAGTCACGACCTGAACCCTTTCAGGCAGTCACGACCTGAACCCTTTCAGGCAGTCACGACCTGAACCCTTTCAGGCAGTCACGACCTGAACCCTTTCAGGCAGTCACGACCTGAACCCTTTCAGGCAGTCACGACCTGAACCCTTTCAGGCAGTCACGACCTGAACCCTTTCAGGCAGTCACGACCTGAACCCTTTCAGGCAGACACGACCTGAACCCTTTCAGGCAGACACGACCTGAACCCTTTCAGGCAGTCACGACCTGAACCCTTTCAGGCAGTCACGACCTGAACCCTTTCAGGCAGTCACGACCTGAACCCTTTCAGGCAGTCACGACCTGAACCCTTTCAGGCAGTCACGACCTGAACCCTTTCAGGCAGTCACGACCTGAACCCTTTCAGGCAGTCACGACCTGAACCCTTTCAGGCAGTCACGACCTGAACCCTTTCAGGCAGTCACGACCTGAACCCTTTCAGGCAGTCACGACCTGAACCCTTTCAGGCAGTCACGACCTGAACCCTTTCAGGCACCTGAACCCTTTCAGGCAGACACGACCTGAACCCTTTCAGGCAGACACGACCTGAACCCTTTCAGGCGACCTGAACCCTTTCACAGTCACGACCTGAACCCTTTCAGGCAGTCACGACCTGAACCCTTTCAGGCAGTCACGACCTGAACCCTTTCAGGCAGTCACGACCTGAACCCTTTCAGGCAGTCACGACCTGAACCCTTTCATGCAGTCACGACCTGAGCCCTTTTCACGACCTGAACCCTTTCAGGCAGTCACGACCTGAACCCTTTCAGGCAGTCACGACCTGAACCCTTTCAGGCAGTCACGACCTGAACCCTTTCAGGCAGTCACGACCTGAACCCTTTCAGGCAGTCACGACCTGAACCCTTTCAGGCAGTCACGACCTGAACCCTTTCAGGCAGTCACGACCTGAACCCTTTCAGGCAGTCACGACCTGAACCCTTTCAGGCAGACACGACCTGAACCCTTTCAGGCAGTCACGACCTGAACCCTTTCAGGCAGTCACGACCTGAACCCTTTCAGGCAGTCACGACCTGAACCCTTTCAGGCAGTCACGACCTGAACCCTTTCAGGCAGTCACGACCTGAACCCTTTCAGGCAGTCACGACCTGAACCCTTTCAGGCAGTCACGACCTGAACCCTTTCAGGCAGTCACGACCTGAACCCTTTCAGACCTGAACCCTTTCAGGCAGTCACGACCTGAACCCTTTCAGGCAGTCACGACCTGAACCCTTTCAGGCAGTCACGACCTGAACCCTTTCAGGCAGTCACGACCTGAACCCTTTCAGGCAGTCACGACCTGAACCCTTTCAGGCAGTCACGACCTGAACCCTTTCAGGCAGTCACGACCTGAACCCTTTCAGGCAGTCACGACCTGAACCCTTTCAGGCAGTCACGACCTGAACCCTTTCAGGCAGTCACGACCTGAACCCTTTCAGGCAGTCACGACCTGAACCCTTTCAGGCAGTCACGACCTGAACCCTTTCAGGCAGTCACGACCTGAACCCTTTCAGGCAGTCACGACCTGAACCCTTTCAGGCAGTCACGACCTGAACCCTTTCAGGCAGTCACGACCTGAACCCTTTCAGGCAGTCACGACCTGAACCCTTTCAGGCAGTCACGACCTGAACCCTTTCAGGCAGTCACGACCTGAACCCTTTCAGGCAGTCACGACCTGAACCCTTTCAGGCAGTCACGACCTGAACCCTTTCAGGCAGTCACGACCTGAACCCTTTCAGGCAGTCACGACCTGAACCCTTTCAGGCAGTCACGACCTGAACCCTTTCAGGCAGTCACGACCTGAACCCTTTCAGGCAGTCACGACCTGAACCCTTTCAGGCAGTCACGACCTGAACCCTTTCACGACCTGAACCCTTTCAGGCAGTCACGACCTGAACCCTTTCAGGCAGTCACGACCTGAACCCTTTCAGGCAGTCACGACCTGAACCCTTTCAGGCACCTGAACCCTTTCACAGACCTGAACCCTTTCAGGCAGTCACAGAACCCTTTCAGGCAGTCATGACCTGAACCCTTTCAGGCAGTCACGACCTGAACCCTTTCAGGCAGTCACGACCTGAACCCTTTCAGCAGTCACGACCTAAACCCTTTCAGGCAGACACACGACCTGAACCCTTTCAGGCAGTCACGACCTGAACCCTTTCAGGCAGTCACGACCTGAACCCTTTCAGGCAGTCACTGACCTGAACCCTTTCAGGCAATCACGACCTGAACCCTTTCAGGCAGACACGACCTGAACCCTTTCAGGCAATCACGACCTGAACCCTTTCAGGCAGTCACGACCTGAACCCTTTCAGGCAGTCACGACCTGAACCCTTTCAGGCAGTCACGACCTGAACCCTTTCAGGCAGACACGACCTGAACCCTTTCAGGCAGACACGACCTGAACCCTTTCAGGCAGACACGACCTGAACCCTTTCAGGCAGTCACGACCTGAACCCTTTCAGGCAGACACGACCTGAACCCTTTCAGGCAGACACGACCTGAACCCTTTCAGGCAGACACGACCTGAACCCTTTCAGGCAGACACGACCTGAACCCTTTCAGGCAGACACGACCTGAACCCTTTCAGGCAGACACGACCTGAACCCTTTCAGGCAGACACGACCTGAACCCTTTCAGGCAGTCACGACCTGAACCCTTTCAGGCAGTCACGACCTGAACCCTTTCAGGCAGACACGACCTGAACCCTTTCAGGCAGACACGACCTGAACCCTTTCAGGCAGACACGACCTGAACCCTTTCAGGCAGACACGACCTGAACCCTTTCAGGCAGACAAACACGACCTGAACCCTTTCAGGCAGACACGACCTGAACCCTTTCAGGCAGACACGACCTGAACCCTTTCAGGCAGACACTACCACGACGACATGAACCCTTTCAGACAAACGCGGCCTGAGCCCTTTCAGACAAACACGACCTGAACCCTTTCAGACAAACACGACCAGAACTCTTTCAGACAAACACGACCTGAACCCCTTCAGACAAACACGACCTGAACTCTTTCAGGCAAAGACGACCTGAACCCTTTCAGGCAAACACGACCTGCGCCCTTTCAGGCAAACACGACCTGAACTCTTTCAGACAAACACGACCTGAACCCTTTCAGAGAAACACGACCTGAACTCTTTCAGGCAAACACGACCTGAACCCTTTTAGGCAAACACGACCTGAACCTTTTCAGGCAAACACGACCTGACCCCTTTCAGACAAACACGGCCTGAACCTTTTCAGGCATACACGGCCTGAACCCTTTCGGACAAACACGGCGTGAACCCTTTAAGGCAAACACGACCTGAACCCTTTCAGACTAACACGACCTGAACCCTTTCAGGCAAACACGACCTGAACCCTTTCAGACAAAGACGGCCTGAACCCTTTCAGACAAACACGACCTGAACCCTTTCAGGCAAACACGACCTGAAATCTTTCAGACAAATACAACCTGAACCCTTTCAGGCAAACACGACCTGAACTCTTTCAGACAAACACGACCTGAACTCTTTCAGACAAACACGACCTAAACCCTTTCAGACAAACACGACCTGAACTCTTTCAGGCAAACACGACCTGAACTCTTTCAGACAAACACGACCTAAACCCTTTCAGACAAACATGACATGAACCCTTTCAGGCAAACACGACCTGAGCCTTTTCAGGCAAACACGACCTGAACTCTTTCAGGCAAACACGACCTGAACCCTTTCAGACAAACACGACCTGAACCCTTTGAGACAAACACGACCTGAACCCTTTCAGGCAAGCACGACCTGAACCCTTTCAGACAAACACGACCTGAACCCTTTCAGACAAACACGACCTGAACGCTTTGAGACAAACACGACCTGACCCCTTTCAGGCAAACACGACCTGAACCCTTTCAGACAAACACGACCTGAATCCTTTCAGACAAACACGACCTGAACCCTTTCAGACAAACACGACCTGAACCCTTTCAGGCAGACACGACCTGAACCCTTTCAGGCAGTCACGACCTGAACCCATTCAGGCATTCACGACCTGAACCCTTTCAGGCAGACATGACCTGAACCCTTTCAGGCAGTCACGACCTGAACCCTTTCAGGCAGTCACGACCTGAACCCTTTCAGGCAGTCACGACCTGAACCCTTTCAGGCAGTCACGCCCTGAACCCTTTCAGGCAGACATGACCTGAACCCTTTCAGGCAGATACGACCTGAACCCTTTCAGGCAGACACGACCTGAACCCTTTCAGGCAGTCACGACCTGAACCCTTTCAGGCAGACACGACCTGAACCCTTTCAGGCAGTCACGACCTGAACCCTTTCAGGCAGTCACGACCTGAACCCTTTCAGGCAGTCACGACCTGAACCCTTTCAGGCAGACATGACCTGAACCCTTTCAGGCAGATACGACCTGAACCCTTTCAGGCAGACACGACCTGAACCCTTACAGGCAGACACGACCTGAACCCTTTCAGGCAGTCACGACCTGAACCCTTTCAGGCAGACTCGACCTGAACCCTTTCAGGCAGACACGACCTGAACCCTTTCAGGCAGACACGACCTGAACCCTTTCACGCAGACACGACCTGAACCCTTTCAGGCAGTCACGACCTGAACCCTTTCAGGCAGTCACGACCTGAACCCTTTCAGGCAGTCTCGACCTGAACCCTTTCAGGCAGTCACGACCTGAACCCTTTCAGGCAGTCACGACCTGAACCCTTTCAGGCAGTCACGACCTGAACCCTTTCAGGCAGTCACGACCTGAACCCTTTCAGGCAGTCACGACCTGAACCCTTTCAGGCAGTCACGACCTGAACCCTTTCAGACAGTCACGACCTGAACCATTTCAGGCAGTCACGACCTGAACCCTTTCAGGCAGTCACGACCTAAACCCTTTCAGGCAGACACGACCTGAACCTTTTCTGGCAGTCACGACCTGAACCCTTTCAGGCAGTAACGGCCTGAACCCTTTCAGGCAATCACGACCTGAACCCTTTCAGGCAGTCACGACCTGAACCCTTTCAGGCTGTCACGACCTGAACCCTTTCAGGCAATCACGACCTGAACCCTTTCAGGCAGTCACGACCTGAACCCTTTCAGGCAGTCACGACCTGAACCCTTTCAGGCAGTCACGACCTGAACTCTTTCAGGCAGTCATGACCTGAACCCTTTCAGGCAGACACGACCTGAACCCTTTCAGGCAGACACGACCTGAACCCTTTCAGGCAGTCACGACCTAAACCCTTTCAGGCAGACACGACCTGAACCTTTTCTGGCAGTCACGACCTGAACCCTTTCAGGCAGTAACGGCCTGAACCCTTTCAGGCAATCACGACCTGAACCCTTTCAGGCAGTCACGACCTGAACCCTTTCAGGCAGTCACGACCTGAACCCTTTCAAGCAATCACGACCTGAACCCTTTCAGGCAGTCACGACCTGAACCCTTTCAGGCAGTCACGACCTGAACTCTTTCAGGCAGTCACGACCTGAGCCCTTTCAGGCAGACACGACCTGAACCCTTTCAGGCAGACACGACCTGAACCCTTTCAGGCAGACACGACCTGAACCCTTTCAGGCAGTCACGACCTGAACCCTTTCAGGCAGACACGACCTGAACCCTTTCAGGCAGACACGACCTGAACCCTTTCAGGCAGACACGACCTGAACCCTTTCAGGCAGACACGACATGAACCCTTTCAGGCAGACACGACCTGAACCCTTTCAGGCAGACACGACCTGAACCCTTTCAGGCAGACACGACCTGAACCCTTTCAAGCAGTCACGACCTGAACCCTTTCAGGCAGTCACGACCTGAACCCTTTCAGGCAGACACGACCTGAACCCTTTCAGGCAGACACGACCTGAACCCTTTCAGGCAGACACGACCTGAACCCTTTCAGGCAGACATGACCTGAACCCTTTCAGGCAGACACGACCTGAACCCTTTCAGGCAGACACGACCTGAACCCTTTCAGGCAGACACGACCTGAACCCTTTCAGGCAGACACGACCTGAACCCTTTCATGCAAACACGACATGAACCCTTTCAGACAAACGCGGCCTGAGCCCTTTCAGACAAACACGACCTGAACCCTTTCAGACAAACACGACCAGAACTCTTTCAGACAAACACGACCTGAACCCCTTCAGACAAACACGACCTGAACTCTTTCAGGCAAAGACGACCTGAACCCTTTCAGGCAAACACGACCTGAGCCCTTTCAGGCAAACACGACCTGAACTCTTTCAGACAAACACGACCTGAACCCTTTCAGAGAAACACGACCTGAACTCTTTCAGGCAAACACGACCTGAACCCTTTTAGGCAAACACGACCTGAACCTTTTCAGGCAAACACGACCTGACCCCTTTCAGACAAACACGGCCTGAACCTTTTCAGGCATACACGGCCTGAACCCTTTCGGACAAACACGGCGTGAACCCTTTAAGGCAAACACGACCTGAACCCTTTCAGACTAACACGACCTGAACCCTTTCAGGCAAACACGACCTGAACCCTTTCAGACAAACACGACCTGAACCCTTTCAGACAAACACGACCTGAACCCTTTCAGGCAAACACGACCTGAAATCTTTCAGACAAATACAACCTGAACCCTTTCAGGCAAACACGACCTGAACTCTTTCAGACAAACACGACCTGAACTCTTTCAGACAAACACGACCTAAACCCTTTCAGACAAACACGACCTGAACTCTTTCAGGCAAACACGACCTGAACTCTTTGAGACAAACACGACCTAAACCCTTTCAGACAAACATGACATGAACCCTTTCAGGCAAACACGACCTGAGCCTTTTCAGGCAAACACGACCTGAACTCTTTCAGGCAAACACGACCTGAACCCTTTCAGACAAACACGACCTGAACCCTTTGAGACAAACACGACCTGAACCCTTTCAGGCAAGCACGACCTGAACCCTTTCAGACAAACACGACCTGAACCCTTTCAGACAAACACGACCTGAACGCTTTGAGACAAACACGACCTGACCCCTTTCAGGCAAACACGACCTGAACCCTTTCAGACAAACACGACCTGAATCCTTTCAGACAAACACGACCTGAACCCTTTCAGACAAACACGACCTGAACCCTTTCAGACAAAGACGACCTGAACCCTTTCAGGCAAACACGACCTGAACCCTTTCAGACAAACACGACCTGAACCCTTTCAGGCAAACACGACCTGAAATCTTTCAGACAAACACGAGCTGAAACCTTTCAGACAAACACGACCTGAACCCTTTCAGGCAAACACGACCTGAAGCCTTTCAGGCAAACACGACCTGAGCCCTTTCAGGCAAACACGACCTGAACCCTTTCAGGCAAACACGACCTGAACCCTTTCAGACAAACACGGCCTGAACCCTTTCAGACAAATACGACCTGAACCCTTTCGGGCAAACACGACCTGAACCCTTTCAGACAAACACGACCTGAACCCTTTCAGAAAAACACGACCTGAACCCTTTCAGACAAACACGACCTGAACCCTTTCAGACAAACACGACCTGAACCCTTTCAGACAAACACGACCTGAACTCTTTCAGACAAACACGACCTGAACCCTTTCAGGCAAACACGATCTGAACCCTTTCAGACAAACACGACCTGAATCCTTTCAGACAAACACGACCTGAACCCTTTCAGGCAAACACGACCTGAACCCTTTCAGACAAACACGACCTGAATCCTTTTAAACAAACATGACCTGAATCCTTTCAGACAGACACGACCTGAACCCTTTCATTCAAACACGACCTGAACCTTTTCAGACAAACACGACCTGAACCCTTTCAGACAAACACGACCTGACCCCTTTCAGACAAACACGACCTGAACCCTTTCAGGCAAACACGACCTGAACCCTTTCAGACAAACACGACCTGAACCCTTTCAGGCAAACACGACCAGAAATCTTTCAGACAAACATGACCTGAACCCTTTCAGACAAACACGACCTGAACCCTTTCAGACAAACACGACCTGAACCCTTTCAGGCAAACACGACCTGAAATCTTTCAGACAAACATGACCTGAACCCTTTCAGACAAACACGACCTGAACTCTTTCAGGCAAACACGACCTGAACCCTTTCAGGCAAACACGACCTTAACTCTTTCAGGCAGACACGACCTGAACCCTTTCAGGCAGACACGACCTGAACCCTTTCAAATCAGTCACGACCTGAACCCTTTCAGGCAGTCACGACCTGAACCCTTTCAGGCAGTCACGACCTGAACCCTTTCAGGCAGTCACGACCTGAACCCTTTCAGGCAGTCACGACCTGAACCCTTTCAGGCAGTCACGACCTGAACCCTTTCAGGCAGTCACGACCTGAACCCTTTCAGGCAGTCACGACCTGAACCCTTTCAGGCAGTCACGACCTGAACCCTTTCAGGCAGTCACGACCTGAACCCTTTCAGGCAGTCACGACCTGAACCCTTTCAGGCAGTCACGACCTGAACCCTTTCAGGCAGTCACGACCTGAACCCTTTCAGGCAGTCACGACCTGAACCCTTTCAGGCAGTCACGACCTGAACCCTTTCAGGCAGTCACGACCTGAACCCTTTCAGGCAGTCACGACCTGAACCCTTTCAGGCAGTCACGACCTGAACCCTTTCAGGCAGTCACGACCTGAACCCTTTCAGGCAGACACGACCTGAACCCTTTCAGGCAGTCACGATCTGAACCCTTTCAGGCAGTCACGACCTGATCCCTTTCAGGCAGTCTCGACCTGAACCCTTTCAGGCAGTCACGACCTGAACCCTTTCAGGCAGTCACGACCTGAACCCTTTCAGGCAGTCACGACCTGAACCCTTTCAGGCAGTCACGACCTGAACCCTTTCAGGCAGTCACGACCTGAACCCTTTCAGGCAGTCACGACCTGGACCCTTTCAGGCAGTCACGACCTGAACCCTTTCAGGCAGTCACGACCTGAACCCTTTCAGGCAGTCACGACCTGAACCCTTTCAGGCAGACACGACCTGAACCCTTTCAGGCAGTCACGACCTGAACCCTTTCAGGCAGTCACGACCTGAACTCTTTCAGGCAGTCACGACCTGAACCCTTTCAGGCAGTCACGACCTGAACCCTTTCAGGCAGTCACGACCTGAACCCTTTCAGGCAGTCACGACCTGAACCCTTTCAGGCAGTCACGACATGAACCCTTTCAGGCAGTCACGACATGAACCCTTTCAGGCAGTCACGACCTGAACCCTTTAAGGCAGTCACGACCTGAACCCTTTCAGGCAGTCACGACCTGAAACCTTTCAGGCAGTCACGACCTGAACCCTTTCAGGCAGTCACGACCTGAACCCTTTCAGGCAGTCACGACCTGAACCCTTTCAGGCAGTCACGACCTGAACCCTTTCAGGCAGACACGACCTGAACCCTTTCAGGCAGTCACGACCTGAAGCCTTTCAGGCAGTCACGACCTTAACCCTTTCAGGCACGACCTGAACCCTTTCAGGCAGTCACGACCTGAACCCTTTCAGGCAGTCACGACCTGAACCCTTCAGGCAGTCACGACCTGTTCAGGCAGTCACGACCTGAACCCTTTCACGACCTGACCCCTTTCAGGCAGTCACGACCTGAACCCTTTCAGGCAGTCACGACCTGAACCCTTTCAGGCAGTCACGACCTGAACCCTTTCAGGCAGTCACGACCTGAACCCTTTCAGGCAGTCACGACCTGAACCCTTTCAGGCAGTCACGACCTGAACCCTTTCAGGCAGTCACGACCTGAACCCTTTCAGGCAGTCACGACCTGAACCCTTTCAGGCAGTCACGACCTGAACCCTTTCAGGCAGTCACGACCTGAACCCTTTCAGGCAGTCACGACCTGAACCCTTTCAGGCAGTCACGACCTGAACCCTTTCAGGCAGTCACGACCTGAACCCTTTCAGGCAGTCACGACCTGAACCCTTTCAGGCAGTCACGACCTGAACCCTTTCAGGCAGTCACGACCTGAACCCTTTCAGGCAGTCACGACCTGAACCCTTTCAGGCAGTCACGACCTGAACCCTTTCAGGCAGTCACGACCTGAACCCTTTCAGGCAGTCACGACCTGAACCCTTTCAGGCAGTCACGACCTGAACCCTTTCAGGCAGTCACGACCTGAACCCTTTCAGGCAGTCACGACCTGAACCCTTTCAGGCAGACACGACCTGAACCCTTTCAGGCAGACACGACCTGAACCCTTTCAGGCAGAACCCTTTCAGGCAGTCACGACCTTAACCCTTTCAGGCACGACCTGAACCCTTTCAGGCAGTCACGACCTGAACCCTTTCAGGCAGTCACGACCTGAACCCTTTCAGGCAGTCACGACCTGAACCCTTTCAGGCAGTCACGACCTGAACCCTTTCAGGCAGTCACGACCTGAACCCTTTCAGGCAGTCACGACCTGAACCCTTTCAGGCAGTCACGACCTGAACCCTTTCAGGCAGTCACGACCTGAACCCTTTCAGGCAGTCACGACCTGAACCCTTTCAGGCAGTCACGACCTGAACCCTTTCAGGCAGTCACGACCTGAACCCTTTCAGGCAGTCACGACCTGAACCCTTTTCACGACCTGAACCCTTTCAGGCAGTCACGACCTGAACCCTTTCAGGCAGTCACGACCTGAACCCTTTCAGGCAGTCACGACCTGAACCCTTTCAGGCAGTCACGACCTGAACCCTTTCAGGCAGTCACGACCTGAACCCTTTCAGGCAGTCACGACCTGAACCCTTTCAGGCAGAACCCTTTCAGGCACGACCTGAACCCTTTCAGGCAGTCACGACCTGAACCCTTTCAGGCAGTCACGACCTGAACCCTTTCAGGCAGTCACGACCTGAACCCTTTCAGGCAGTCACGACCTGAACCCTTTCAGGCAGTCACGACCTGAACCCTTTCAGGCAGTCACGACCTGAACCCTTTCAGGCAGTCACACCTGAACCCTTTCAGGCAGTCACAACCTGAACCCTTTCAGGCAGTCACGACCTGAACCCTTTCAGGCAGTCACGACCTGAACCCTTTCAAGCAGTCACGACCTCAACCCTTTCAGGCAGTCACGACCTGAACCCTTTCAGGCAGTCACGACCTGAACCCTTTCAGGCAGTCACGACCTGAACCCTTTCAGGCAGACACGACCTGAAGTCACGACCTGAAGCCTTTCAGGAAGACACGACCTGAACCCTTTCAGGCAGTCACGACCTGAACCCTTTCAGGCAGTCACGACCTGAACCCTTTCAGGCAGTCACGACCTGAACCCTTTCAGGCAGTCACGACCTGAACCCTTTCAGGCAGTCACGACCTGAACCCTTTCAGGCAGTCACGACCTGAACCCTTTCAGGCAGTCACGACCTGAACCCTTTCAGGCAGTCACGACCTGAACCCTTTCAGGCAGTCACGACCTGAACCCTTTCAGGCAGTCACGACCTGAACCCTTTCAGGCAGTCACGACCTGAACCCTTTCAGGCAGTCACGACCTGAACCCTTTCAGGCAGTCACGACCTGAACCCTTTCAGGCAGTCACGACCTGAACCCTTTCAGGCAGTCACGACCTGAACCCTTTCAGGCAGACACGACCTGAACCCTTTCAGGCAGTCACGACCTGAACCCTTTCAGGCAGTCACGACCTGAACCCTTTCAGGCAGTCACGACCTGAACCCTTTCAGGCAGTCACGACCTGAACCCTTTCAGGCAGTCACGACCTGAACCCTTTCAGGCAGTCACGACCTGAACCCTTTCAGGCAGTCACGACCTGAACCCTTTCAGGCAGTCACGACCTGAACCCTTTCAGGCAGTCACGACCTGAACCCTTTCAGGCAGTCACGACCTGAACCCTTTCAGGCAGTCACGACCTGAACCCTTTCAGGCAGTCACGACCTGAACCCTTTCAGGCAGTCACGACCTGAACCCTTTCAGGCAGACACGACCTGAACCCTTTCAGGCAGTCACGACCTGAACCCTTTCAGGCAGACACGACCTGAACCCTTTCAGGCAGTCACGACCTGAACCCTTTCAGGCAGTCACGACCTGAACCCTTTCAGGCAGACACGACCTGAACCCTTTCACGACCTGAACCCTTTCAGGCAGTCACGACCTGAACCCTGAACGACCTTTCAGGCAGACACGACCTGAACCCTTTCAGGCAGTCACGACCTGAACCCTTTCAGGCGACCTGAACCCTTTCAGGCAGACACGACCTGAACCCTTTCAGGGCAGAACCCTTTCACGACCTGAACCCTTTCAGGCAGTCACGACCTGAACCCTTTCAGGCAGTCACGACCTGAACCCTTTCAGGCAGTCACGACCTGAACCCTTTCAGGCAGTCACGACCTGAACCCTTTCAGGCAGTCACGACCTGAACCCTTTCAGGCAGTCACGACCTGAACCCTTTCAGGCAGTCACGACCTGAACCCTTTCAGGCAGTCACGACCTGAACCCTTTCAGGCAGTCACGACCTGAACCCTTTCAGGCAGTCACGACCTGAACCCTTTCAGGCAGTCACGACCTGAACCCTTTCAGGCAGTCACGACCTGAACCCTTTCAGGCAGTCACGACCTGAACCCTTTCAGGCAGTCACGACCTGAACCCTTTCAGGCAGTCACGACCTGAACCCTTTCAGGCAGTCACGACCTGAACCCTTTCAGGCAGTCACGACCTGAACCCTTTCAAGCAGTCACGACCTCAACCCTTTCAGGCAGTCACGACCTAAACCCTTTCAGGCAGTCACGACCTGAACCCTTTCAGGCAGTCACGACCTGAACCCTTTCAGGCAGTCACGACCTGAACCCTTTCAGGCAGTCACGACCTGAACCCTTTCAGGCAGTCACGACCTGAACCCTTTCAGGCAGTCACGACCTGAACCCTTTCAGGCAGTCACGACCTGAACCCTTTCAGGCAGTCACGACCTGAACCCTTTCAGGCAGTCACGACCTGAACCCTTTCAGGCAGTCACGACCTGAACCCTTTGCAGTCACGACCCCTTTCAGGCAGTCACGACCTGAACCCTTTCAGGCAGTCACGACCTGAACCCTTTCAGGCAGTCACGACCTGAACCCTTTCAGGCAGTCACGACCTGAACCCTTTCAGGCAGTCACGACCTGAACCCTTTCAGGCAGTCACGACCTGAACCCTTTCAGGCAGTCACGACCTGAACCCTTTCAGGCAGTCACGACCTGAACCCTTTCAGGCAGTCACGACCTGAACCCTTTCAGGCAGTCACGACCTGAACCCTTTCAGGCAGTCACGACCTGAACCCTTTCAGGCAGTCACGACCTGAACCCTTTCAGGCAGTCACGACCTGAACCCTTTCAGGCAGTCACGACCTGAACCCTTTCAGGCAGTCACGACCTGAACCCTTTCAGGCAGTCACGACCTGAACCCTTTCAGGCAGTCACGACCTGAACCCTTTCAGGCAGTCACGACCTGAACCCTTTCAGGCAGTCACGACCTGAACCCTTTCAGGCAGTCACGACCTGAACCCTTTCAGGCAGTCACGACCTGAACCCTTTCAGGCAGTCACGACCTGAACCCTTTCAGGCAGTCACGACCTGAACCCTTTCAGGCAGTCACGACCTGAACCCTTTCAGGCAGTCACGACCTGAACCCTTTCAGGCAGTCACGACCTGAACCCTTTCAGGCAGTCACGACCTGAACCCTTTCAGGCAGTCACGACCTGAACCCTTTCAGGCAGTCACGACCTGAACCCTTTCAGGCAGTCACGACCTGAACCCTTTCAGGCAGTCTGAACCCGACCTGAACCCTTTCAGGCAGACACGACCTGAACCCTTTCAGGCAGTCACGACCTGAACCCTTTCAGGCAGTCACGACCTGAACCCTTTCAGGCAGTCACGACCTGAACCCTTTCAGGCAGTCACGACCTGAACCCTTTCAGGCAGTCACGACCTGAACCCTTTCAGGCAGTCACGACCTGAACCCTTTCAGGCAGTCACGACCTGAACCCTTTCAGGCAGTCACGACCTGAACCCTTTCAGGCAGTCACGACCTGAACCCTTTCAGGCAGTCACGACCTGAACCCTTTCAGGCAGTCACGACCTGAACCCTTTCAGGCAGTCACGACCTGAACCCTTTCAGGCAGTCACGACCTGAACCCTTTCAGGCAGTCACGACCTGAACCCTTTCAGGCAGTCACGACCTGAACCCTTTCAGGCAGTCACGACCTGAACCCTTTCAGGCAGTCACGACCTGAACCCTTTCAGGCAGACACGACCTGAACCCTTTCAGGCAGTCACGACCTGAACCCTTTCAGGCAGTCACGACCTGAACCCTTTCAGGCAGTCACGACCTGAACCCTTTCAGGCACGACCTGAACCCTTTCAGGCAGTCACGACCTGAACCCTTTCAGGCAGTCACGACCTGACCCCTTTCAGGCAGTCACGACCTGAACCCTTTAAGGCAGTCACGACCTGAACCCTTTCAGGCAGTCACGACCTGAACCCTTTCAGGCAGTCACGACCTGAACCCTTTCAGGCAGTCACGACCTGAACCCTTTCAGGCAGTCACGACCTGAACCCTTTCAGGCAGTCACGACCTGAACCCTTTCAGGCAGTCACGACCTGAACCCTTTCAGGCAGTCACGACCTGAACCCTTTCAGGCAGTCACGACCTGAACCCTTTCAGCAGTCACGACCTGTCACGATCTGAACCCTTTCAGGCAGTCACGACCTGAACCCTTTCAGGCAGTCACGACCTGAACCCTTTCAGGCAGTCACGACCTGAACCCTTTCAGGCAGTCACGACCTGAACCCTTTCAGGCAGTCACGACCTGAACCCTTTCAGGCAGTCACGACCTGAACCCTTTCAGGCAGTCACGACCTGAACCCTTTCAGGCAGTCACGACCTGAACCCTTTCAGGCAGTCACGACCTGAACCCTTTCAGGCAGTCACGACCTGAACCCTTTCAGGCAGTCACGACCTGAACCCTTTCAGGCAGTCACGACCTGAACCCTTTCAGGCAGTCACGACCTGAACCCTTTCAGGCAGTCACGACCTGAACCCTTTCAGGCAGTTCTGAACCCTTTAAGGCAGTCACGACCTGAACCCTTTTCACGACCTGAACCCTTTCAGGCAGACACGACCTGAACCCTTTTCACGACCTGAACCCTTTCAGGCACACGACCTGAACCCTTTCAGGCAGTCACGACCTGAACCCTTTCAGGCAGTCACGACCTGAACCCTTTCAGGCAGTCACGACCTGAACCCTTTCAGGCAGTCACGACCTGAACCCTTTCAGGCAGTCACGACCTGAACCCTTTCAGGCAGTCACGACCTGAACCCTTTCAGGCAGTCACGACCTGAACCCTTTCAGGCAGTCACGACCTGAACCCTTTCAGGCAGTCACGACCTGAACCCTTTCAGGCAGTCACGACCTGAACCCTTTCAGGCAGTCACGACCTGAACCCTTTCAGGCAGTCACGACCTGAACCCTCTCAGGCAGACACGACCTGAACCCTTTCAGGCAGACACGACCTGAACCCTTTCAGGCAGTCACGACCTGAACCCTTTCAGTAAGTCACGACCTGAACCCTTTCAGGCAGTCACGACCTGAACCCTTTCAGGCAGACACGACCTGAACCCTTTCAGGCAGACACGACCTGAACCCTTTCAGGCAGTCACGACCTGAACCCATTCAGGCAGTCACGACCTGAACCCTTTCAGGCAGACATGACCTGAACCCTTTCAGGCAGTCACGACCTGAACCCTTTCAGGCAGTCACGACCTGAACCCTTTCAGGCAGTCACGACCTGAACCCTTTCAGGCAGTCACGACCTGAACCCTTTCAGGCAGTCACGACCTGAACCCTTTCAGGCAGTCACGACCTGAACCCTTTCAGGCAGTCACGACCTGAACCCTTTCAGGCAGACACGACCTGAACCCTTTCAGGCAGTCACGACCTGAACCCTTTCAGGCAGACACGACCTGAACCCTTTCAGGCAGTCACGACCTGAACCCTTTCAGGCAGTCACGACCTGAACCCTTTCAGGCAGTCACGACCTGAACCCTTTCAGGCAGTCACGACCTGAACCCTTTCAGGCAGACATGACCTGAACCCTTTCAGGCAGATACGACCTGAACCCTTTCTGGCAGACACGACCTGAACCCTTTCAGGCAGACACGACCTGAACCCTTTCAGGCAGACACGACCTGAACCCTTTCAGGCAGACTCGACCTGAACCCTTTCAGGCAGACACGACCTGAACCCTTTCAGGCAGACACGACCTGAACCCTTTCACGCAGACACGACCTGAACCCTTTCAGGCAGTCACGACCTGAACCCTTTCAGGCAGTCACGACCTGAACCCTTTCAGGCAGTCACGACCTGAACCCTTTCAGGCAGTCACGACCTGAACCCTTTCAGGCAGTCACGACCTGAACCCTTTCAGGCAGTCACGACCTGAACCCTTTCAGGCAGTCACGACCTGAACCCTTTCAGGCAGTCACGACCTGAACCCTTTCAGGCAGTCACGACCTGAACCCTTTCAGGCAGTCACGACCTGAACCCTTTCAGGCAGTCACGACCTGAACCCTTTCAGGCAGTCACGACCTGAACCATTTCAGGCAGTCACCACCTGAACCCTTTCAGGCAGTCACGACCTAAACCCTTTCAGGCAGACACGACCTGAACCTTTTCAGGCAGTCACGACCTGAACCCTTTCATGCAGTAACGGCCTGAACCCTTTCAGGCAATCACGACCTGAACCCTTTCAGGCAGTCACGACCTGAACCCTTTCAGGCAGTCACGACCTGAACCCTTTCAGGCAATCACGACCTGAACCCTTTCAGGCAGTCACGACCTGAACCCTTTCAGGCAGTCACGACCTGAACCCTTTCAGGCAGTCACGACCTGAACCCTTTCAGGCAGTCATGACCTGAACCCTTTCAGGCAGTCACGACCTGAACTCTTTCAGGCAGTCACGACCTGAGCACTTTCAGGCAGACACGACCTGAACCCTTTCAGGCAGACACGACCTGAACCCTTTCAGGCAGACACGACCTGAACCCTTTCAGGCAGTCACGACCTGAACCCTTTCAGGCAGACACGACCTGAACCCTTTCAGGCAGACACGACCTTAACCCTTTCAGGCAGACACGACCTGAACCCTTTCAGGCAGACACGACCTGAACCCTTTCAGGCAGACACGACCTGAACCCTTTCAAGCAGACACGACCTGAACCCTTTCAGGCAGACACGACCTGAACCCTTTCAAGCAGCCACGACCTGAACCCTTTCAGGCAGTCACGACCTGAACCCTTTCAGGCAGACACGACCTGAACCCTTTCAGGCAGACACGACCTGAACCCTTTCAGGCAGACACGACCTGAACCCTTTCAGGCAGACATGACCTGAACCCTTTCAGGCAGACACGACCTGAACCCTTTCATGCAGACACGACCTGAACCCTTTCAGGCAGACACGACCTGAACCCTTTCAGGCAGACACGACCTGAACCCTTTCATGCAAACACGACATGAACCCTTTCAGACAAACGCGGCCTGAGCCCTTTCAGACAAACACGACCTGAACCCTTTCAGACAAACACGACCTGAACTCTTTCAGACAAACACGACTTGAACCCTTTCAGACAAACGCGGCCTGAGCCCTTTCAAACAAACACGACCTGAACCCTTTCAGGCAAACACGACCTGAAATCTTTCAGACAAACACGACCTGAACCCCTTCAGACAAACACGACCTGAACTCTTTCAGGCAAAGACGACCTGAACCCTTTCAGGCAAACACGACCTGAGCCCTTTCAGGCAAACACGACCTGAACTCTTTCAGACAAACACGACCTGAACCCTTTCAGACAAACACGACCTGAACTCTTTCAGGCAAACACGACCTGAACCCTTTTAGGCAAACACGACCTGAACCTTTTCAGGCAAACACGACCTGACCCATTTCAGACAAACACGGCCTGAACCTTTTCAGGCATACACGGCCTGAACCCTTTCGGACAAACACGGCGTGAACCCTTTAAGGCAAACACGACCTGAACCCTTTCAGACAAACACGACCTGAACCCTTTCAGGCAAACACGACCTGAACCCTTTCAGACAAAGACGGCCTGAACCCTTTCAGACAAACACGACCTGAACCCTTTCAGGCAAACACGACCTGAAATCTTTCAGACAAATACGACCTGAACCCTTTCAGGCAAACACGACCTGAACTCTTTCAGACAAACACGACCTGAACTCTTTCAGACAAACACGACCTAAACCCTTTCAGACAAACACGACCTGAACTCTTTCAGGCAAACACGACCTGAACTCTTTCAGACAAACACGACCTAAACCCTTTCAGACAAACATGACCTGAACCCTTTCAGGCAAACACGACCTGAGCCTTTTCAGGCAAACACGACCTGAACTCTTTCAGGCAAACACGACCTGAACCCTTTCAGACAAACACGACCTGAACCCTTTGAGACAAACACGACCTGAACCCTTTCAGGCAAGCACGACCTGAACCCTTTCAGACAAACACGACCTGAACCCTTTCAGACAA
>NC_091295.1:38716820-38804320 GCF_038502225.1 Cherax quadricarinatus | reverse complement strand
GTATTTCATGCAGTGATATTCACCCCAGTATACCAAATTATCCATTTATTTCTATGTGTACCTTTTTCTCGTATGCCAGCAGTGTCTCATTCCCTGAATTTTTTCGCAGACTGTGTACCATTATTTTTGCCAGCAAATTTTTGTCGTATCAGTCACAGCAAGATTTTGTTGTAAGAATATACTAAAATAATGAATACGTGATTAAGTGTTGTGTGCCCCGCCACTTGTAAGTGTTACACTTGCCTCACCACTTGTAAGTGTTACACTTGCCCTGCCACTTGTAAGTGTTACACTTCCAGTTTTGTTTCTTGTTTTATTTTTATTCATATTTTTCATATTTCTTTGAACAAATTCACTCTTAGTGTAATTTTCTTTTTAACGTAAAGTGTTTTCTTTACTCTGAGTAAATTGTTTTGTCTAATTTACAATTAAGAGTTAAAGTGTTCAATCAGTTTTTCTTCATATTTTTATTTTATTATTTAACCTACATTTTCCCAGTGAGACTTTATTGCTGCAGTGAATTATTTTGTTGTACTTGTTCTGCAGTGAATTATTTTCTTTTATTGATATTTTTATGCATTATTATTCTCAGTTCATTATTGCATCTTGTTTTTCATTTTATTAATTTTCCTGATGTTGTCTTTGCATTATATTTTAATTTTGTTTATACATTCTTAGAAAATATTTAAATTTCCCGGTTATCTCTCGTTGCATACAATTTAGTAATTTTATTTTATACTTTTTACATTGATTTAAAATTTTATTAATTAATTTCTTTATTAGCAAGAGTAAAGACAGCTCATTTTGCATTTAATTCAGTCTCCAGTAATATTTTTACTTGTAAATTTCAATGTTTTTTTTTTTATCTTGGCCAGCAGTCCTTTACATTGAGTTGTCCTTCCTCTTGCAGTGTATCTTAGACATTTTTTATTACTTAAGCAGAATTGTTAAGCATTTTCTTCCACTTAAGCTTACTGTGTCATTTCTCTATTTTTTTTTTGCCTTATGTCCTTGAGTAAGTTCCCTGAGATCATGTCCCAGTCACTTTTGAATGTTCACTTAGTGTATCATGCCAGTCAAAGTCAATATGAATCAGTCCACAGTACCAACATTCCCTTACTGACTGAAAGACAATACCTAGCCCCTGAGCAATGTGTTTGTTCTCACAGCTTGTATCTGAGATTTGTTGAAGTGCTGCGAAATGTGAAGTTCAGATTAAGTTCCTATAGATCCGTGAATTACTTATTAACGTAGCCGAGCGGTCAGGCACTAGTAATACTGTCACTCCTGTCTGGACTCCAGCCACAATATCATGCACGCAGGATAGTGCGACTACTATCCTTGCGATGGCGACTTGTTCAAGTATTCGTTCCTTCCCAGGGGACGCTTTGAGAAGAACTTTACTTGCAACGAGTTATGCCATCTCTTGCTGATGCCACAAGCCGTTGCAGAAAGACGTTTCTGTGGCTAGTGTGCTCACTTGAGTGTTGTTGTTGTCCCTTGTGTTTCAGATTGTGATCCCATCCTAGTTGACAGTAATCAGTGCATTGTAAGAAGTTATTTCTCGAGTAACTTCCACGTTGTTAACGTTTGTAAGTGAAGTTTATAGCTGATACCTCGTGTCACTGTGTGCGACTCAGATTGAATATCAGCATTGTTCACCGTGTTCATTTCTTTTCTCCTGTGCTTGCAGTTTGAGATAGTAGATTCGTTCTCCCTTGCTCATATTGCGTGTTATAGCGTTAAATTTTTTCAACCGGGGGGAGTCATCCACTCCACCGAGTTTGTTCATTCCTCCAGTAAGAAAGAACCGATCCCTTGTGTTCTGGTGATTCGATTCCTGCTCCAGGAAGATCTGTGAAACTTGGGATGAAGTTATACCTGATGTGCAGTGTGCTATAAATTCTGCTTACAATGTTTCTATAGGTGACACTCCACATTATGCATTGTATGGTGTAGATAAACGTTTGCCTTATGAGTTGCTATATTCTAATCCGAAACCAAATTACAACCCTGATGATTTCATAGCAACTCGTACCAGCTTAGCTCAAAGTGTTTTTAGAAGAATCCGTGAAACACTTCATAAATCAACAGCAGAATTTACAAGAGTCGCAAACACTCGAGCAAAGCCATCCAAAATCAAAGTAGGTTCGAGAGTTATGCTGACTAATTTTAACAAAACGTCTGCAATGCCAAAGCTTGATCAAAAGTTTCTTGGTCCTTATCGAGTAGTTGAACATATCACTGGTAATAAGTATAAGGTTAGAGAAATTAGTACTGGTCAGTATAAAGAATCGCATTTAGATCATATGAAGTTAGTATGTGATGACAATGATGTTCCAACCCAGACTAATGTGACAGACTCTGACAATCCTCCTGATCCTGTACTCTCTTCCTCTGATACTCAGTCAGATGATCAACCTGAATGTCGTTATTCCCTACGTACACGATAGGTATTGAGAAATCCTCAAGTATCATTTGTAACTTCCAGTTCAGATTTGCCTCAAATACAGCATGAGTTAGCCAATGCAACAGAGTTTGATCCTCCCAGAGATGACACCCATTCTGCATATGTCAATCTTACCCTAGCAGAGTTGGGGTTAAATGTAAATAACCTGTATAGATGAATAATTACAGTATCAACTTATCAGTATTCAAGAATTTTTTTCTGTGTTCACGTTCTCTTCGCATTCTGAGAGTTAACAGTCTAGATTTGAGTGCACCGAATCTGCCTTTCTGTTAAACAGTTCTTTCTTTGTATATATTCCTTCCTCAGAATCCGTAGATCACATGAATACAGATCGATCGATCAAATTTTTTTTTATCACTTCTATTGTAATCTCAATGTTGAGTTTCATTCGATGAGTTGTGCTATATTATACCTTGTATTGCATTACAGTTTCGGTTACGTAAGCTTCCATTCCAATGTTCTACTTATGTATGTTATAATGTTCAATTGTTGTGTACTTTGACATTGTATAGAATCAGCCCAAGCTGTACACCTGCCATCTCTAGTTTGTATTAGTTGTATATCGGGACGACATACGTTAGCGTCGCCGAGCTCTCAGTGGTAGTACCAGTTCCTAGTAACCAGTTACCAGTAACCAGTGTACCAGTAGATGACTCACTACCAACCGTCTCTGCGTGAATCACTGTCTGTATTCATATTGCTGCTGACCACAGCAGTATTTCAAACACCCCCTCACATATGGGTACTGGGGTTAGTCAGTCTTACGAGTGAGAGCAAGGAGGCAGGTCACGGCTGTTTTGCGCTTCCCACACTATCCGTAATATACGTACTACCAGCCTATGTGAGTATTTGTTTACCCTATCCACGTGTTCGAACCCCACATGATAATGTGACTGACCATGTGACTGACCATGTGACTGACCAGCTGACTGACCATGTGACTGACCATTTGACTGACCATGTGACTGACCAGCTGACTGACCAGCTGACTGACCATGTGACTGACCATGTGACTGACCAGCTGTTGTATTCAACACCAACTCACTATCTGTCTAAAGTTCTGACAATTTAAACTTAACAGATTAACAATTGGCTAATAACAGGTTAACAACAGTATCAGGTTAGCAACAGCTTAACAACAGGTTAGCACCATGTTAGCAACAGCTTAACAACAGGTTAACACCATGTTAGCAGCAGGTTAACAACGAGTTAATACGCTAACAACAGGTTAGCAACAGTATATCAACAGGTTAGCAACAGCTTAACAACAGGTTAACACCATGTTAGCAACAGCTTAACAACAGGTAACACCATGTTAGCAACAGGTTAACAACGAGTTAATACGCTAACAACAGGTTAGCAACAGTATATCAACAGGTTAGCAACAGCTTAACAACAGGTTAGCAATAGGTTAACAACAGGTTAGCAACAGGTTAACAACAGGTTAGCAACAGCTTAACAACAGGTAACACCATGTTAGCAACAGTACAACAACGATTAATACGCCAAATAACAGGCTTTAGCAAATAGTATATCAACAGGTTAGCAACAGCTTAACAACAGGTTAGCAATAGGTTAACAACAGGTTAGCAACAGATTAACAACATGTTAGCAACAGTATATCAACAGGTTAACAACAGGTTCAGTTTATGTTTCTAATATATATTGAGTTATATCATTTTAATAATATTAGTCATAAACACTTATTATCATTATTATAATAATTATAGCAAGTGTTATGTTACTTTATTTTATATTACAAGAACAATTAAGTCAACGGTTCGCAGGAATAATAATAATAATAAAAGTATTTATAATAATAATAATAATAATAATAATAATAATAATAATAATAATAATAATAATAATAATAATAATAAAAGTATTTATAATAATAATAATAATAATAATAATAATACACATACACACACACACACACAATAATAATAATAATAATAATAATAATAATAATAATAATAATAAATGTAATGCCATTAAATGCTTTGTTAAAGAATCTTTAAATCAGAGTTGACTTAACATGGAATTTATTCTGGTATCAATTTCACGACTCTCTCTCTCTCTCTCTCTCTCTCTCTCTCTCTCTCTCTCTCTCTCTCTCTCTCTCTCTCTCTCTCTCTCTCTCTCTGCCTCCTCTCTCTCTCTCTCTCTCTCTCTCTCTCTCTCTCTCTCTCTCTCTCTCTCTCTCTCTCTCTCTCTCTCTCTCTCTCTCTCTCTCCTGCCTCTCTCGCCTCTCTCTCCTCTCTCTCTCTCTCTCTCTATCTCGCCTCTCTCTCTCTCTCTCTCTCTCTCTCTCTCTCTCTCTCTCGCCTCTCCGCCTCTCCTCCTGCCTCTCCTCGCCTCTCTCTCTCTCACTCACTCTCGCCATCTCTCTCTCTCGCCCCCTCTCTCTCTCTCTCTCTCTCTCTCTCTCTCTCTCTCTCTCTCTCTCTCTCTCTCTCTCTCTCAGAACTCAGTCATGCTCTAACTGGCTTTCTGGGTCACCGTCCTAGTAATGTACACAATAAACAAACGTGGCATTAACATATATACTTAGTTGTCAGGTTAAGTGACGATGTGTGTGTGTGTGTGTTCACACATAGTTGTAGTTGCAGGAGTCGGATCATAGTTCCTGGCCCCGCCTCTTCACTGGTCACTACTAAGTACACTCTCTCGCTGTTCCATGAGCTTTATCGCACCTCTTCTGAAAGCTATGTATGGTTTCTGCCTCATCTACATCACTTTCCAGATTGTTCCGCTTCCTGACAACTCTGTGACTGAAGAAATACTTCCTAACATCCCTGTGACACATCTGAGTCTTCAACTTCCAACTGTGACCCCTTGTTGCTGTGTCCCATCTCTGGAACATCCTGTCTCTGTCCACCTTGTCAATTCCTCTCAGTATTTTATATGTTGTTATCGTGTCCCCCCTATCCCTCCTGTCCCCAGTGTCGTCAGTTCGATTTCCTTTAACCTCTCCTCGTAGGACATACACCTAAGATCCAGGACTAGTCTTGTTGCAAGCCTTTGCACTTTCTCTAATTTCTTGACGTGTTTGACCAGGTGTGGGTTCCATACACTGTGTGTGTGTAAGTGTGTGTGTGTGTGTGTATGTGTGTGTGTGTGGGTGTGTGTGTGTGTGTACTCACCTAGTTGAGGTTGCGGGGGTCGAGTCCGAGCTCCTGGCCCCGCCTCTTCACTGATCGCTACTAGGTCACTCTCCCTGAGCCGTGAGCTTTATCATACCTCTGCTTAAAGCTATGTATGGATCCTGCCTCCCACTACATCCGCCCCAAACTAATATTCCACTTCCTGACTACTCTGTGGCTAAAGAAATACTTCCTAACATCCCTGTGATTCATCTGTGTCTTCAGCTTCCAACTGTGTCCCCTTGTTACTGTGTCCAATCTCTGGAACATCCTGTCTTTGTCCACCTTGTCAATTCCTCTCAGTATTTTGTATGTCGTTATCATGTCCCCCCTATCTCTCCTGTCCTCCAGTGTCGTCAGGTTGATTTCCTTAACCTCTCCTCGTAGGACATACCTCTTAGCTCTGGGACTAGTCTTGTTGCAAACCTTTGCACTTTCTCTAGTTTCTTTACGTGCTTGGCTAGGTGTGGGTTCCAAACTGGTGCCGCATACTCCAATATGGGCCTAACGTATACGGTGTACAGGGTCCTGAACGATTCCTTATTAAGATGTCGGAATGCTGTTCTGAGGTTTGCTAGGCGCCCATATGCTGCAGCAGTTATTTGGTTGATGTGCGCTTCAGGAGATGTGCCTGGTGTTATACTCACCCCAAGATCTTTTTCCTTGAGTGAGGTTTGTAGTCTCTGACCCCCTAGACTGTACTCCGTCTGCGGCCTTCTTTGCCCTTCCCCAATCTTCATGACTTTGCACTTGGTGGGATTGAACTCCAGGAGCCAATTGCTGGACCAGGTCTGCAGCCTCTCCAGATCCTTTGTAGTTCTGCCTGGTCTTCGATCGAGTGAATTCTTCTCATCAACTTCACGTCATCTGCAAACAGGGACACCTCAGAGTCTATTCCTTCCGTCATGTCGTTCACAAATACCAGAAACAGCACTGGTCCTAGGACTGATGCGGACCCCGCTGGTCACAGGTGCCCACTCTGACACCTCGCCACGTACCATGACTCGCTGCTGTCTTCCTGACAAGTATTCCCTGATCCATTGTAGTGCCTTCCCTGTTATCTCTGCTTGGTCCTCCAGTTTTTGCACCAATCTCTTTTGTGGAACTGTGTGTGTGTGTGTGTGTGTGTGTGTGTGTGTGTGTGTGTGTGTGTGTGTGTGTGTGTGTGTGTGTGTGTGTGTGTGTGTGTGTGTGTGCGTGTGTGCGTGTGTGTGTGTGTGTGTTGTGCCCAGCATCATGAACACCTGTCGATAATAGAAATCAAATTCACATGAACAAAGACAAGAAAAAAGTGTTTAATACAAGTATTTTCTCCTTGGAGGCCCTGAGGTCCTCTTCAGCGGGAATGACATAATAGTTATACAAGGATGTCAGGGATGGCAAGTGAGGTGAACATCTGGGCGTGGTGTCCAGGGAGACCTAGACGAGCATAACCTGTCTCTCTCGGTGTGATGAGGAGATCGTCGTGTGGTAAGGTCAGTCTGACCAGGTGAAGGTTGACACTCACGCTGTGCTGGGATGTACTTTGTTGATTAATATAAACTTAGTCATTAAGTAGGCATTCAGCTGTACCACAGTACCACAGTACCACTGTCTACAAGACCACTATAACAACTATACAAGACCACTGTACCAACCAAACAAGACCACTCTACCAACTATACAAGACCACTGTACCAAATCTACAAGACCACTGTACCATTATGCTGCATATGTGTTTATATTTCCATTGTGTCGGTATTTTATACCATTTATTTCCACCACTGCACCAACTCTACAAAACCACTGTACCAACTCTACAAGACCACTGTACCAACTAAACAAGACCACTGTACCAACTATACAAGACCACTGTACCAATGAGGACAAATTCCAACTACTCCGTTATGGAAAACTGGAGGAGATAATAACTAGAACAGAGTATACTACTGACTCCGGCCATACAATAGAGCGGAAAAATAATGTAAGGGACCTGGGAGTAGTAATGTCTGAGGATCTCACTTTCAAGGATCACAACAGTGCCACGATCGCACGTGCAAAGAAAATGATAGGATGGATAATGAGAACGTTCAAAACGAGAGATGCCAAGCCAATGATGATCCTTTTCAAATCACTTGTTCTCTCTAGGCTGGAATACTGCTGTACATTAACATCTCCATTCAAAGCAGGTGAAATTGCAGATCTAGAGAGTGTACAGAGATCCTTTACTGCACGTATAAGTTCTGTCAAGCACTTTAACTACTGGGAACGCTTGGAAGCACTTGACTTGTACTCGTTGGAACGCAGGAGGGAGAGATATATCATAATCTACACTTGGAAAATCTTGGAAGGAATGGTCCCAAATCTGCACACAGAAATCACTCCCTACGAAAGTAAAAGACTGGGCAGGAGATGCAAAATGCCCCCAATAAAAAGTAGGGGAGCCATTGGTACACTAAGGGAAAACACCCTAAGTGTCAGGGGCCCAAAACTGTTCAACAGCCTCCCATCAAGCATTAGGGGAATTGCCAATAAACCCCTGGCTGTCTTCAAGAGAGAGCTGGACAGATACCTAAAGTCAGTGCCGGATCAGCCGGGCTGTGACTCGTACGTTGGACTACGTGCGGCCAGCAGTAACAGCCTAGTTGATCAGGCCCTGATCCATC
This sequence comes from Cherax quadricarinatus, assembly GCF_038502225.1. NCBI lineage: Eukaryota > Metazoa > Arthropoda > Malacostraca > Decapoda > Parastacidae > Cherax > Cherax quadricarinatus. The sequence goes on along the minus strand of NC_091295.1, from coordinate 38,796,059 downwards.
GGGAGGCCTGGTCATGGACCGGGCCGTGGGGGCGTTGATCCCCGGAATAACCTCCAGGTAACCAGGTAACCAACTATACAAGACCACTGTACTAACTATACAAGACCACTGTACCAACTAAACAAGACCACTGTAATAACTATACAAGACCACTGTACCAATTAAACAAGACCACTATATCAACTAAACAAGATCACTGTATCAACTAAACAAGACCACTGTACCAACTAAACAAGATCACTGTACCAACTAAACAAGACCACTGTATCAACTAAACAAGACCACTGTATCAACTAAACAAGATCACTGTATCAACTAAACAAGACCACTGTACCAACTAAACAAGACCACTGTACCAACTAAACAAGACCACTGTACCAACTAAACAAGACCACTGTACCAACTAAACAAGACCACTGTACCAACTAAACAAGACCACTATATCAACTAAACAAGACCACTGTACCAACTAAACAAGACCACTGTACCAACTAAACAAGACCACTGTACCAACTAAACAAGACCACTGTACCAACTAAAAAAGACCACTATACTAACTAAACAAGACCACTATACTAACTAAACAAGACCACTGTACCAACTAAACAAGACCACTATACTAACTAAACAAGACCGTTGTACCAACTAAACAAGACCACTATACTAACTAAACAAGACCACTGTACCAACTAAACAAGACCACTGTACCAACTAAACAAGACCACTGTACCAACTAAAAAAGACCACTGTACCAACTACGGAGACTACTCTGCCTCCAGCATCCTATCTTCTTCAAGATCTTACAAATTAAGGAAGAAAAAAAGACAGTGATCGTCTGTGTGGGTGACGTGTTGTCCTCTTGGGTTGAGCGCCCTCACCTGGGTCACCTATCACGTCCTGTCTAACTCTCTTGAGTATCTTTCACGTTGTGGTGGTGTCTCCTCCGCTGCTTCCATGATCTTGACCTTTCTTCGTGTCCCGGACCCCTCGGATCAAAGCTGGTTATTTCCCAGTCCCAAGGTAATGACGACTCTTATGGTTTTAGTGCCCACCACAATAATAATAATAATAATAATAATAATAATAATAATAATAATAATAATAATAATAATAATAATGATAATAATAATGATAATAATAATGATAATTATTATTATTATAATAATGATAATGATAATAATTATTATTATTATTATTATTATTACTATTATTATTATTATTATTATTATTATTATTATTATTATATAAATAATAAGAATAAGAACACCACCACCACCAGCAACAACAACAAACAACAACAGCTCTCTCTCTCTCTCTCTCTCCCAAGAATGATTTGCTGGTAACTACAGTTAAGATCCCCTCAAGGAAGGTTCCTTGACGCTGGTGAGGGGCTCTTGATCTAGGGAATTGGATCTGTGCTCCAGTTCCCTGAATTAAGCCTGAATGCCTTCCATCCTCCCATAGGCGCTGTATAATCCTACGGGTTTAGTGCTTCCCCCTTGATTATAATAATAATACAGTTAAGATAAGGGTGGTTGGCCTCATTACGTGGGTCAGCGGGCCCACCTCCGCCCACTTGCCCCCACCTCTGCCCACCTTCCCCCCCTGCCCCCACCTGCCCCCACCTGCCCCCACCTGCCCCCACCTGTCCAACACACACTTGTCCAGTTGACCTCATGACTGTTGTGGTAAAGTGACCTCGCCCCAGATGACCTGATTTCTTGTATTTACAACATCTCTACTCCCCCCCAACTTATTATCATGGGGGAGTGACATACCTGTAGGGGGGTATTTACGTTTAATGCGAGGGACGAGAGGGGAGGGGTAGCCCCAGTTCCTTGGAATGAGATCACTTCGCCAGTTTGGCTGCCTTACAAATAATTTAACCCTTTCCAAGGTGTTGTGGTTGTTATTGTTGTGGTGGTTGTTGTTGTGGTTGTTATTGTTGTGGTGGTTGTTGTTGTGGTCGTTATTGTTGTGGTGGTTGTTGTTGTGGTCGTTATTGTTGTGGTGGTTGTTGTGGTTGTTATTGTTTTGGTGGTTGTTGTTGTGGTTGTTATTGTTGTGGTGGTTGTTGTTGTGGTCGTTATTGTTGTGGTGGTTGTTGTTGTGGTCGTTATTGTTGTGGTGGTTGTTGTTGTGGTCGTTATTGTTGTGGTGGTTGTTGTGGTTGTTATTGTTTTGGTGGTTGTTGTTGTGGTCGTTATTGTTGTGGTGGTTGTTGTTGTGGTCGTTATTGTTGTGGTGGTTGTTGTGGTTGTTATTGTTTTGGTGGTTGTTGTGGTTGTTATTGTTGTGGTGGTTGTTGTTGTGGTCGTTATTGTTGTGGTGGTTGTTGTTGTGGTCGTTATTGTTGTGGTGGTTGTTGTGGTTGTTATTGTTTTGGTGGTTGTTGTTGTGGTTGTTACTGTTGTGGTGGTTGTTGTTGTGGTCGTTATTGTTGTGGTGGTTGTTGTGGTTGTTATTGTTTTGGTGGTTGTTGTTGTGGTTGTTATTGTTGTGGTGGTTGTTGTTGTGGTTGTTATTGTTGTGGTGGTTGTTGTGGTGGTTGTTGTGGTTATTGTTTTGGTGGTTGTTGTTGTGGTTGTTTTTGTGGTTGTTATTGTTGTGGTGGTTGTTGTTGTGGTTGTTATTGTTGTGGTCGTTATTGTTGTGGTGGTTGTTGTGGTTGTTATTGTTTTGGTGGTTGTTGTTGTGGTTGTTTTTGTGGTTGTTATTGTTGTGGTGGTTGTTGTTGTGGTTGTTATTGTTGTGGTGGTTGTTATTGTTGTGGTGGACGTTGATGTGGTTGTTATTGTTGTGGTAGGTGTTGTTGTGGTTGTTATTGTTGTGGTGGTTGTTATTGTTGTTGTGGTTGTTATTGTTGTGGTGGTTGTTATTGTTGTGGTGGTTGTTATTGTTGTGGTGGATGTTGCTGTGGTTATTGTTGTGGTAGGTGTTGTTGTGGTTTTTATTGTTGTGGTGGTTGTTATTGTTGTGGTGGTTGTTATTGTTGTGATGGATGTTGCTGTGGTTGCTATTGTTGTGGTAGGTGTTGTTGTGGTTGTTATTGTTGTGGTGGTTGTTGTTGTGGTTGTTATTATTGTGGTGGTTGTTGTTGTGGTTGTTATTGTTGTGGTGGTTGTTATTGTTGTGGTGGATGTTGCTGTGGTTGTTATTGTTGTGGTAAGTGTTGTTGTGGTTGTTATTGTTGTGGTGGTTGTTATTGTTGTGGTGGTTGTTATTGTTGTGGTGGATGTTGCTGTGGTTGTTATTGTTGTGGTAGGTGTTGTTGTGGTTGTTATTGTTGTGGTGGTTGTTATTGTTGTGGTGGTTGTTATTGTTGTGGTGGATGTTGCTGTGGTTGTTATTGTTGTGGTGGATGTTGCTGTGGTTGTTATTGTGGTGGTTGTTATTGTTGTGGTGGGTGTTGTTGTGGTTGTTATTGTTGTGGTGGTTGTTATTGTTGTGGTGGATGTTGCTGTGGTTGTTATTGTTGTGGTAGGTGTTGTTGTGGTTGTTATTGTTGTGGTGGTTGTTGTTGTGGTTATTATTGTGGTGGTTGTTGTTGTGGTTGTTATTGTTGTGGTGGTTGTTATTGTTTTGGTGGTTGTTGTTGTGGTTGTTTTTGTGTTGTTATTGTTGTGGTGGTTGTTGTTGTGGTTGTTATTGTTGTGGTGGTTGTTATTGTTGTGGTGGATGTTGTTGTGGTTGTTATTGTTGTGGTGGTTGTTATTGTTGTGGTGGATGTTGCTGTGGTTGTTATTGTTGTGGTAGGTGTTGTTGTGGTTGTTATTATTGTGGTGATTGTTGTTGTGGTTATTGTTATGGTGGTTGTTGTGGTTGTTATTGTTATAGTTGTTATTGTTGTTGTTATTGTTGTGGTGGTTGTTGTTGTGGTTGTTATTGTTGTGGTAGTTGTTGTTGTGGTTGTTATTGTTGTGGTGGTTGTTGTTGTGGTTGTTATTGTTGTGGTGGTTGTTGTTGTGGTTGTTGTGATAGTTATTGTTATAGATATGGAGAGTGTTGTGTTTTTCCTGTGTGGGTGAAGGGAGTTCACGTAAGTGCCCACCCGCCCCTGCCCACCCTCCCCTGCCCACCCTCCCCTGCCCACCCTGCCCTGCCCACCCTCCCCTGCCCAACCAGCCCTGCCCACCCTCCCCTGCCCAACCTGCCCTGCCCACCCAGCCCTGCCCACCCTCCCCTGCCCACCCTCCCCTGCCCAACCTGCCCTGCCCACCCTCCCCTGCCCACCCTCCCCTGCCCAACCTGCCCTGCCCACCCTCCCCTGCCCAACCGGCCCTGCCCACCCTCCCCTGCCCAACCGGCCCTGCCCACCCTCCCCTGCCCACCCTCCCCTGCCCACCCTCCCCTGCCCACCCTGCCCTGCCCAACCTGCCCTGCCCACCCTCCCCTGCCCAACCTGCCCTGCCCACCCTCCCCTGCCCACCCTCCCCTGCCCACCCTCCCCTGCCCACCCTGCCCTGCCCAACCTGCCCTGCCCACCCTCCCCTGCCCACCCTCCCCTGCCCACCCTGCCCTGCCCACCTTGCCCAGCCTTAATAATAATAATAATAATAATAATAATAATAATAATAATAATAATAATAATAATAATAATATTATTATTATTATTATTATTATTATTATTATTATTATTATTATTATTATTAATTTCTAGCACCATCATCACTGGTGGTATGGAAGTGGGATGGAAGATCTGCAAGTCTCTCCCGGAGAGGAAAAACTGACACGATCACTCTTAGTTCTTGTCAAGTCATCAGTGTTCTCTCTCTCTGTCTCTCTCTCTCTCTCTCTCTCTCTCTCTCTCTCTCTCTCTCTCTCTCTCTCTCTCTCTCTCTCTCTCTCTCTCTCTCCATGAAGAAAGACCAAGGTATCCCTAGTTCAACACTAGTTTACATTTCAAATGCAAGTAAATAGCAGAGTTGCTCTGCTACAACACACTGCTACATAGCTCTGCTACAACACACTGCTACATAGCACTGCTACAACACACTCCTACAACACACTGCTACATAGCTCTGCTACAACACACTCCTACAACACACTGCTACATAGCTCTGCTACAACACACTGCTACATAGCTCTGCTACAACACACTGCTACATAGCTCTGCTACAACACACTGCTACATCGCTCTGCTACAACACACTCCTACAACACACTGCTACATAGCTCTGCTACAACACACTTCTACAACACACTGCTGCATAGCTCTGCTACAACACACTCCTACAACACACTGCTACATAGCTCTGCTACAACACACTGCTACATAGCTCTGCTACAACACACTGCTACATAGCTCTGCTACAACACACTGCTACATCGCTCTGCTACAACACACTCCTACAACACACTGCTACATAGCTCTGCTACAACACACTGCTACATAGCTCTGCTACAACACACTGCTACATAGCTCTGCTACAACACACTGCTACATCGCTCTGCTACAACACACTCCTACAACACACTGCTACATAGCTCTGCTACAACACACTGCTACATCGCTCTGCTACAACACACTCCTACAACACACTGCTACATAGCTCTGCTACAACACACTTCTACAACACACTGCTGCATAGCTCTGCTACAACACACTCCTACAACACACTGCTACATAGCTCTGCTACAACACACTGCTACATAGCTCTGCTACAACACACTGCTACATAGCTCTGCTACAACACACTGCTACATAGCTCTGCTACAACACACTCCTACAACACACTGCTACATAGCTCTGCTACAACACACTCCTACAACACACTGCTACATAGCTCTGCTACAACACACTGCTACATAGCTCTGCTACAACACACTGCTACATAGCTCTGCTACAACACACTCCTACAACACACTGCTACATAGCTCTGCTACAACACACTGCTACATAGCTCTGCTACAACACACTGCTACATAGCTCTGCTACAACACACTCCTACAACACACTGCTACGTAGCACTGCTACAACACACTACTACATAGCTCTGCTACAACACACTACTACATAGCTCTGCTACAACACACTTCTACAACACACTGCTACGTAGCACTGCTACAACACACTGCTACATAGCTCTGCTACAACACACTGCTACGTAGCACTTCTACAACACACTGCTACGTAGCACTGCTACAACACACTGCTACATAGCTCTGCTACAACACACTGCTACGTAGCACTGCTACAACACACTACTACATAGCTCTGCTACAACACACTCCTACAACACACTGCTACGTAGCACTGCTACAACACACTGCTACATAGCTCTGCTACAACACACTGCTACGTAGCACTTCTACAACACACTGCTACGTAGCACTGCTACAACACACTGCTACGTAGTACAGCTACAACACACTGCCACGTAGCACTTTTACAACACACTGCTACGTAGCACTGCTACAACACACTGCTACGTAGTACTGCTACAACACACTGCCACGTAGCACTTCTACAACACACTGCTACGTAGCACTGCTACAACACACTGCTACGTAGTACTGCTACAACACACTGCTACGTAGCACTGCTACAACACACTGCTACGTAGCACTGCTACAATACACTGCTACGTAGTACTGCTACAACAAACTACTACGTAGCACTGCTACAACACACTGCTACATAGCTCTGCTACAACACACTGCTACGTAGCACTGCTGCAACACACTGCTACATAGCTCTGCTACAACACACTGCTACGTAGCACTGCTACAACACACTGCTACATAGCTCTGCTACAACACACTGCTACGTAGCACTGCTACAACACACTGCTACATAGCTCTGCTACAACACACTGCTACGTAGCACTTCTACAACACACTGCTACGTAGTACTGCTACAACACACTGCTACATAGCTCTGCTACAACACACTGCTACGTAGCACTGCTACAACACACTACTACATAGCTCTGCTACAACACACTCCTACAACACACTGCTACGTAGCACTGCTACAACACACTGCTACATAGCTCTGCTACAACACACTGCTACGTAGCACTTCTACAACACACTGCTACGTAGCACTGCTACAACACACTGCTACGTAGTACTGCTACAACACACTGCCACGTAGCACTTCTACAACACACTGCTACGTAGCACTGCTACAACACACTGCTACGTAGTACTGCTACAACACACTGCTACGTAGCACTGCTACAACACACTACTACGTAGCACTCCTACAATACACTGCTACGTAGTACTGCTACAACAAACTACTACGTAGCACTGCTACAACACACTGCTACGTAGCTCTGCTACAACACACTGCTACGTAGCACTGCTGCAACACACTGCTACATAGCTCTGCTACAACACACTGCTACGTAGCACTGCTACAACACACTGCTATATAGCTCTGCTACAACACACTGCTACGTAGCACTGCTACAACACACTGCTACATAGCTCTGCTACAACACACTGCTACATAGCTCTGCTACAACACACTGCTACATAGCTCTGCTACAACACACTGCTACGTAGCACTGCTACAACACACTGCTACATAGCTCTGCTACAACACACTGCTACATAGCTCTGCTACAACACACTGCTACATAGCTCTGCTACAACACACTGCTACGTAGCACTGCTACAACACACTGCTACATAGCTCTGCTACAACACACTACTACATAGCTCTGCTACAACACACTACTACATAGCTCTGCTACAACACACTACTACATAGCTCTGCTACAACACACTACTACATAGCTCTGCTACAACACACTGCTACGTAGCACTGCTACAACACACTGCTACATAGCTCTCCTACAACACACTACTACATAGCTCTGCTACAACACACTACTACATAGCTCTGCTACAACACACTACTACATAGCTCTGCTACAACACACTACTTCATAGCTCTGCTACAAACCACTACTACATAGCTCTGCTACAACACACTACTACATAGCTCTGCTACAACACACTGCTACGTAGCTCTGCTACAACACACTACTACATAGCTCTGCTACAACACACTACTACATAGCTCTGCTACAACACACTGCTACGTAGCTCTGCTACAACACACTACTACATAGCTCTGCTACAACACACTGCTACGTAGCTCTGCTATAACACACTACTACATAGCTCTGCTACAACACACTGCTACATAGCTCTGCTACAACACACTACTACATAGCACTGCTACAACACACTCCTACGTAGCTCTGCTACAACACACGACTACATAACTCTGCTACAACACACTGCTACATAGCTCTGCTACAACACACTGCTACATAGCTCTGCTACAACACACTACTACATAGCACTGCTACAACACACTGCTACGTAGCTCTGCTACAACACACTACTACATAGCACTGCTACAACACACTCCTACGTAGCTCTGCTACAACACACTACTACATAGCACTGCTACAACACACTGCTACATAGCACTGCTACAACACACTACTACATAGCACTGCTACAACACACTCCTACGTAGCTCTGCTACAACACACTACTACATAGCTCTGCTACAACACACTACTACATAGCACTGCTACAACACACTACTACATAGCACGGCTACAACACACTCCTACGTAGCTCTGCTAAAACACACTACTACATAGCTCTGCTACAACACACTACTACATAGCTCTGCTATAACACACTACTACATAGCTCTGCTACAACACACTGCTACATAGCTCTGCTACAACACACTGCTACGTAGCACTGATACAACACACTGCTACGTAGCACTGCTACAACACACTACTACATAGCTCAGCTACAACACACTGCTACGTAGCACTGCTACAACACACTGCTACGTAGTACTGCTACAACACACTGCTACGTAGCACTGCTACAACACACTGCTACGTAGCACTGCTACAACACACTACTACATAGCTCTGCTACAACACACTGCTACAACACACTGCTACAACACACTGCTACAACACACTGCTACAACACACTGCTACAACACACTACTACATAGCTCTGCTACAACACACTACTACATAGCTCTGCTACAACACACTACTACATAGCTCTGCTACAACACACTACTACATAGCTCTGCTACAACACACTCCTACAACACACTGCTACGTAGCACTGCTACAATACACTGCTACGTAGCACTGCTACAATACACTGCTACGTAGCACTGCTACAATACACTGCTACGTAGCACTGCTACAATACACTGCTACGTAGCACTGCTACAACACACTCCTACAACACACTGCTACGTAGCACTGCTACAATACACTGCTACGTAGCACTGCTACAACACACTACTACATAGCTCTTCTACAACACACTGCTACATAGCTCTGCTACAACACACTGCTACGTAGCACTGCTACAACACACTACTACATAGCTCTGCTACAACACACTCCTACAACACACTGCTACGTAGCACTGCTACAACACACTGCTACATAGCTCTGCTACAACACACTGCTACGTAGCACTTCTACAACACACTGCTACGTAGCACTGCTACAACACACTGCTACGTAGTACTGCTACAACACACTGCCACGTAGCACTTCTACAACACACTGCTACGTAGCACTGCTACAACACACTGCTACGTAGTACTGCTACAACACACTGCCACGTAGCACTTCTACAACACACTGCTACGTAGCACTGCTACAACACACTGCTACGTAGTACTGCTACAACACACTGCTACGTAGCACTGCTACAAAACACTGCTACGTAGCACTGCTACAACACACTGCTACGTAGTATACTGCTACAACAAACTACTACGTAGCACTGCTACAACACACTGCTACATAGCTCTGCTACAACACACTGCTACGTAGCACTGCTGCAACACATTGCTACATAGCTCTGCTACAACACACTGCTACGTAGCACTGCTACAACACACTGCTACAACACACTGCTACGTAGCACTGCTACAACACACTGCTACATAGCTCTGCTACAACACACTGCTACGTAGTACTGCTACAACACACTGCCACGTAGCACTTCTACAACACACTGCTACGTAGCACTGCTACAACACACTGCTACGTAGTACTGCTACAACACACTGCTACGTAGCACTGCTACAACACACTGCTACGTAGCACTGCTACAATACACTGCTACGTAGTACTGCTACAACAAACTACTACGTAGCACTGCTACAACACACTGCTACATAGCTCTGCTACAACACACTGCTACGTAGCACTGCTGCAACACACTGCTACATAGCTCTGCTACAACACACTGCTACGTAGCACTGCTACAACACACTGCTACATAGCTCTGCTACAACACACTGCTACGTAGCACTGCTACAACACACTGCTACATAGCTCTGCTACAACACACTGCTACGTAGCACTTCTACAACACACTGCTACGTAGCACTGCTACAACACACTGCTACATAGCTCTGTTACAACACACTGCTACGTAGCACTGCTACAACACACTACTACATAGCTCTGCTACAACACACTCCTACAACACACTGCTACGTAGCACTGCTACAACACACTGCTACATAGCTCTGCTACAACACACTGCTACGTAGCACTTCTACAACACACTGCTACGTAGCACTGCTACAACACACTGCTACGTAGTACTGCTACAACACACTGCCACGTAGCACTTTTACAACACACTGCTACGTAGCACTGCTACAACACACTGCTACGTAGTACTGCTACAACATACTGCTACGTAGCACTGCTACAACACACTGCTACGTAGCACTGCTACAATACACTGCTACGTAGTACTGCTACAACAAACTACTACGTAGCACTGCTACAACACACTGCTACATAGCTCTGCTACAACACACTGCTACGTACCACTGCTGCAACACACTGCTACATAGCTCTGCAACAACACACTGCTACGTAGCACTGCTACAACACACTGCTACATAGCTCTGCTACAACACACTGCTATGTAGCACTGCTACAACACACTGCTACATAGCTCTGCTACAACACACTGCTACGTAGCACTTCTAAAACACACTGCTACGTAGTACTGCTACAACACACTGCTACATAGCTCTGCTACAACACACTGCTACGTAGCACTGCTACAACACACTACTACATAGCTCTGCTACAACACACTCCTACAACACACTGCTACGTAGCACTGCTACAACACACTGCTACATAGCTCTGCTACAACACACTGCTACGTAGCACTTCTACAACACACTGCTACGTAGCACTGCTACAACACACTGCTACGTAGTACTGCTACAACACACTGCCACGTAGCACTTCTACAACACACTGCTACGTAGCACTGCTACAACACACTGCTACGTAGTACTGCTACAACACACTGCTACGTAGCACTGCTACAACACACTACTACGTAGCACTCCTACAATACACTGCTACGTAGTACTGCTACAACAAACTACTACGTAGCACTGCTACAACACACTGCTACGTAGCTCTGCTACAACACACTGCTACGTAGCACTGCTGCAACACACTGCTACATAGCTCTGCTACAACACACTGCTACGTAGCACTGCTACAACACACTGCTATATAGCTCTGCTACAACACACTGCTACGTAGCACTGCTACAACACACTGCTACATAGCTCTGCTACAACACACTGCTACATAGCTCTGCTACAACACACTGCTACATAGCTCTGCTACAACACACTGCTACGTAGCACTGCTACAACACACTGCTACATAGCTCTGCTACAACACACTGCTACATAGCTCTGCTACAACACACTGCTACATAGCTCTGCTACAACACACTGCTACGTAGCACTGCTACAACACACTGCTACATAGCTCTGCTACAACACACTACTACATAGCTCTGCTACAACACACTACTACATAGCTCTGCTACAACACACTACTACATAGCTCTGCTACAACACACTACTACATAGCTCTGCTACAACACACTGCTACGTAGCACTGCTACAACACACTGCTACATAGCTCTCCTACAACACACTACTACATAGCTCTGCTACAACACACTACTACATAGCTCTGCTACAACACACTACTACATAGCTCTGCTACAACACACTACTTCATAGCACTGCTACAAACCACTACTACATAGCTCTGGTACAACACACTACTACATAGCTCTGCTACAACACACTGCTACGTAGCTCTGCTACAACACACTACTACATAGCTCTGCTACAACACACTACTACATAGCTCTGCTACAACACACTGCTACGTAGCTCTGCTACAACACACTACTACATAGCTCTGCTACAACACACTGCTACGTAGCTCTGCTATAACACACTACTACATAGCTCTGCTACAACACACTGCTACATAGCTCTGCTACAACACACTACTACATAGCACTGCTACAACACACTCCTACGTAGCTCTGCTACAACACACGACTACATAGCTCTGCTACAACACACTGCTACATAGCTCTGCTACAACACACTGCTGCATAGCTCTGCTACAACACACTACTACATAGCACTGCTACAACACACTGCTACGTAGCTCTGCTACAACACACTACTACATAGCACTGCTACAACACACTCCTACGTAGCTCTGCTACAACACACTACTACATAGCACTGCTACAACACACTGCTACATAGCACTGCTACAACACACTACTACATAGCACTGCTACAACACACTCCTACGTAGCTCTGCTACAACACACTACTACATAGCTCTGCTACAACACACTACTACATAGCACTGCTACAACACACTACTACATAGCACGGCTACAACACACTCCTACGTAGCTCTGCTAAAACACACTACTACATAGCTCTGCTACAACACACTACTACATAGCTCTGCTATAACACACTACTACATAGCTCTGCTACAACACACTGCTACATAGCTCTGCTACAACACACTGCTACGTAGCACTGATACAACACACTGCTACGTAGCACTGCTACAACACACTACTACATAGCTCAGCTACAACACACTGCTACGTAGCACTGCTACAACACACTGCTACGTAGTACTGCTACAACACACTGCTACGTAGCACTGCTACAACACACTGCTACGTAGCACTGCTACAACACACTACTACATAGCTCTGCTACAACACACTGCTACAACACACTGCTACAACACACTGCTACAACACACTGCTACAACACACTGCTACAACACACTACTACATAGCTCTGCTACAACACACTACTACATAGCTCTGCTACAACACACTACTACATAGCTCTGCTACAACACACTACTACATAGCTCTGCTACAACACACTCCTACAACACACTGCTACGTAGCACTGCTACAATACACTGCTACGTAGCACTGCTACAATACACTGCTACGTAGCACTGCTACAATACACTGCTACGTAGCACTGCTACAATACACTGCTACGTAGCACTGCTACAACACACTCCTACAACACACTGCTACGTAGCACTGCTACAATACACTGCTACGTAGCACTGCTACAACACACTACTACATAGCTCTTCTACAACACACTGCTACATAGCTCTGCTACAACACACTGCTACGTAGCACTGCTACAACACACTACTACATAGCTCTGCTACAACACACTCCTACAACACACTGCTACGTAGCACTGCTACAACACACTGCTACATAGCTCTGCTACAACACACTGCTACGTAGCACTTCTACAACACACTGCTACGTAGCACTGCTACAACACACTGCTACGTAGTACTGCTACAACACACTGCCACGTAGCACTTCTACAACACACTGCTACGTAGCACTGCTACAACACACTGCTACGTAGTACTGCTACAACACACTGCCACGTAGCACTTCTACAACACACTGCTACGTAGCACTGCTACAACACACTGCTACGTAGTACTGCTACAACACACTGCTACGTAGCACTGCTACAAAACACTGCTACGTAGCACTGCTACAACACACTGCTACGTAGTATACTGCTACAACAAACTACTACGTAGCACTGCTACAACACACTGCTACATAGCTCTGCTACAACACACTGCTACGTAGCACTGCTGCAACACACTGCTACATAGCTCTGCTACAACACACTGCTACGTAGCACTGCTACAACACACTGCTACAACACACTGCTACGTAGCACTGCTACAACACACTGCTACATAGCTCTGCTACAACACACTGCTACGTAGTACTGCTACAACACACTGCCACGTAGCACTTCTACAACACACTGCTACGTAGCACTGCTACAACACACTGCTACGTAGTACTGCTACAACACACTGCTACGTAGCACTGCTACAACACACTGCTACGTAGCACTGCTACAATACACTGCTACGTAGTACTGCTACAACAAACTACTACGTAGCACTGCTACAACACACTGCTACATAGCTCTGCTACAACACACTGCTACGTAGCACTGCTGCAACACACTGCTACATAGCTCTGCTACAACACACTGCTACGTAGCACTGCTACAACACACTGCTACATAGCTCTGCTACAACACACTGCTACGTAGCACTGCTACAACACACTGCTACATAGCTCTGCTACAACACACTGCTACGTAGCACTTCTACAACACACTGCTACGTAGCACTGCTACAACACACTGCTACATAGCTCTGTTACAACACACTGCTACGTAGCACTGCTACAACACACTACTACATAGCTCTGCTACAACACACTCCTACAACACACTGCTACGTAGCACTGCTACAACACACTGCTACATAGCTCTGCTACAACACACTGCTACGTAGCACTTCTACAACACACTGCTACGTAGCACTGCTACAACACACTGCTACGTAGTACTGCTACAACACACTGCCACGTAGCACTTTTACAACACACTGCTACGTAGCACTGCTACAACACACTGCTACGTAGTACTGCTACAACACACTGCTACGTAGCACTGCTACAACACACTGCTACGTAGCACTGCTACAATACACTGCTACGTAGTACTGCTACAACAAACTACTACGTAGCACTGCTACAACACACTGCTACATAGCTCTGCTACAACACACTGCTACGTACCACTGCTGCAACACACTGCTACATAGCTCTGCTACAACACACTGCTACGTAGCACTGCTACAACACACTGCTACATAGCTCTGCTACAACACACTGCTATGTAGCACTGCTACAACACACTGCTACATAGCTCTGCTACAACACACTGCTACGTAGCACTTCTAAAACACACTGCTACGTAGTACTGCTACAACACACTGCTACATAGCTCTGCTACAACACACTGCTACGTAGCACTGCTACAACACACTACTACATAGCTCTGCTACAACACACTCCTACAACACACTGCTACGTAGCACTGCTACAACACACTGCTACATAGCTCTGCTACAACACACTGCTACGTAGCACTTCTACAACACACTGCTACGTAGCACTGCTACAACACACTGCTACGTAGTACTGCTACAACACACTGCCACGTAGCACTTCTACAACACACTGCTACGTAGCACTGCTACAACACACTGCTACGTAGTACTGCTACAACACACTGCTACGTAGCACTGCTACAACACACTACTACGTAGCACTCCTACAATACACTGCTACGTAGTACTGCTACAACAAACTACTACGTAGCACTGCTACAACACACTGCTACGTAGCTCTGCTACAACACACTGCTACGTAGCACTGCTGCAACACACTGCTACATAGCTCTGCTACAACACACTGCTACGTAGCACTGCTACAACACACTGCTACATAGCTCTGCTACAACACACTGCTACGTAGCACTGCTACAACACACTGCTACATAGCTCTGCTACAACACACTGCTACATAGCTCTGCTACAACACACTGCTACATAGCTCTGCTACAACACACTGCTACGTAGCACTGCTACAACACACTGCTACATAGCTCTGCTACAACACACTGCTACATAGCTCTGCTACAACACACTGCTACATAGCTCTGCTACAACACACTGCTACGTAGCACTGCTACAACACACTGCTACATAGCTCTGCTACAACACACTACTACATAGCTCTGCTACAACACACTACTACATAGCTCTGCTACAACACACTACTACATAGCTCTGCTACAACACACTACTACATAGCTCTGCTACAACACACTGCTACGTAGCACTGCTACAACACACTGCTACATAGCTCTCCTACAACACACTACTACATAGCTCTGCTACAACACACTACTACATAGCTCTGCTACAACACACTACTACATAGCTCTGCTACAACACACTACTTCATAGCTCTGCTACAAACCACTACTACATAGCTCTGCTACAACACACTACTACATAGCTCTGCTACAACACACTGCTACGTAGCTCTGCTACAACACACTACTACATAGCTCTGCTACAACACACTACTACATAGCTCTGCTACAACACACTGCTACGTAGCTCTGCTACAACACACTACTACATAGCTCTGCTACAACACACTGCTACGTAGCTCTGCTATAACACACTACTACATAGCTCTGCTACAACACACTGCTACATAGCTCTGCTACAACACACTACTACATAGCACTGCTACAACACACTCCTACGTAGCTCTGCTACAACACACGACTACATAGCTCTGCTACAACACACTGCTACATAGCTCTGCTACAACACACTGCTACATAGCTCTGCTACAACACACTACTACATAGCACTGCTACAACACACTGCTACGTAGCTCTGCTACAACACACTACTACATAGCACTGCTACAACACACTCCTACGTAGCTCTGCTACAACACACTACTACATAGCACTGCTACAACACACTGCTACATAGCACTGCTACAACACACTACTACATAGCACTGCTACAACACACTCCTACGTAGCTCTGCTACAACACACTACTACATAGCTCTGCTACAACACACTACTACATAGCACTGCTACAACACACTACTACATAGCACGGCTACAACACACTCCTACGTAGCTCTGCTAAAACACACTACTACATAGCTCTGCTACAACACACTACTACATAGCTCTGCTACAACACACTGCTACGTAGCTCTGCTACAACACACTACTACATAGCTCTGCTACAACACACTGCTACGTAGCTCTGCTATAACACACTACTACATAGCTCTGCTACAACACACTGCTACATAGCTCTGCTACAACACACTACTACATAGCACTGCTACAACACACTCCTACGTAGCTCTGCTACAACACACGACTACATAGCTCTGCTACAACACACTGCTACATAGCTCTGCTACAACACACTGCTACATAGCTCTGCTACAACACACTACTACATAGCACTGCTACAACACACTGCTACGTAGCTCTGCTACAACACACTACTACATAGCACTGCTACAACACACTCCTACGTAGCTCTGCTACAACACACTACTACATAGCACTGCTACAACACACTGCTACATAGCACTGCTACAACACACTACTACATAGCACTGCTACAACACACTCCTACGTAGCTCTGCTACAACACACTACTACATAGCTCTGCTACAACACACTACTACATAGCACTGCTACAACACACTACTACATAGCACGGCTACAACACACTCCTACGTAGCTCTGCTAAAACACACTACTACATAGCTCTGCTACAACACACTACTACATAGCTCTGCTATAACACACTACTACATAGCTCTGCTACAACACACTGCTACATAGCTCTGCTACAACACACTGCTACGTAGCACTGATACAACACACTGCTACGTAGCACTGCTACAACACACTACTACATAGCTCAGCTACAACACACTGCTACGTAGCACTGCTACAACACACTGCTACGTAGTACTGCTACAACACACTGCTACGTAGCACTGCTACAACACACTGCTACGTAGCACTGCTACAACACACTACTACATAGCTCTGCTACAACACACTGCTACAACACACTGCTACAACACACTGCTACAACACACTGCTACAACACACTGCTACAACACACTACTACATAGCTCTGCTACAACACACTACTACATAGCTCTGCTACAACACACTACTACATAGCTCTGCTACAACACACTACTACATAGCTCTGCTACAACACACTCCTACAACACACTGCTACGTAGCACTGCTACAATACACTGCTACGTAGCACTGCTACAATACACTGCTACGTAGCACTGCTACAATACACTGCTACGTAGCACTGCTACAATACACTGCTACGTAGCACTGCTACAATACACTGCTACGTAGCACTGCTACAACACACTCCTACAACACACTGCTACGTAGCACTGCTACAATACACTGCTACGTAGCACTGCTACAACACACTACTACATAGCTCTTCTACAACACACTGCTACATAGCTCTGCTACAACACACTGCTACGTAGCACTGCTACAACACACTACTACATAGCTCTGCTACAACACACTCCTACAACACACTGCTACGTAGCACTGCTACAACACACTGCTACATAGCTCTGCTACAACACACTGCTACGTAGCACTTCTACAACACACTGCTACGTAGCACTGCTACAACACACTGCTACGTAGTACTGCTACAACACACTGCCACGTAGCACTTCTACAACACACTGCTACGTAGCACTGCTACAACACACTGCTACGTAGTACTGCTACAACACACTGCCACGTAGCACTTCTACAACACACTGCTACGTAGCACTGCTACAACACACTGCTACGTAGTACTGCTACAACACACTGCTACGTAGCACTGCTACAACACACTGCTACGTAGCACTGCTACAACACACTGCTACGTAGTATACTGCTACAACAAACTACTACGTAGCACTGCTACAACACACTGCTACATAGCTCTGCTACAACACACTGCTACGTAGCACTGCTGCAACACACTGCTACATAGCTCTGCTACAACACACTGCTACGTAGCACTGCTACAACACACTGCTACAACACACTGCTACGTAGCACTGCTACAACACACTGCTACATAGCTCTGCTACAACACACTGCTACGTAGCACTGCTACAACACACTGCTACATAGCTCTGCTACAACACACTGCTACATAGCTCTGCTACAACACACTGCTACATATCTCTGCTACAACACACTGCTACGCAGCACTGCTACAACACACTGCTACATAGCTCTGCTACAACACACTGCTACATAGCTCTGCTACAGCACACTGCTACATAGCTCTGCTACAACACACTGCTACGTAGCACTGCTACAACACACTGCTACATAGCTCTGCTACAACACACTACTACATAGCTCTGCTACAACACACTACTACATAGCTCTGCTACAACACACTACTACATAGCTCTGCTACAACACACTACTACATAGCTCTGCTACAACACACTGCTACGTAGCACTGCTACAACACACTGCTACATAGCTCTGCTACAACACACTACTACATAGCTCTGCTACAACACACTACTACATAGCTCTGCTACAACACACTACTACATAGCTCTGCTACAACACACTACTACATAGCTCTGCTACAAACCACTACTACATAGCTCTGCTACAACACACTACTACATAGCTCTGCTACAACACACTGCTACGTAGCTCTGCTACAACACACTACTACATAGCTCTGCTACAACACACTACTACATAGCTCTGCTACAACACACTGCTACGTAGCTCTGCTACAACACACTACTACATAGCTCTGCTACAACACACTGCTACGTAGCTCTGCTATAACACACTACTACATAGCTCTGCTACAACACACTGCTACATAGCTCTGCTACAACACACTACTACATAGCACTGCTACAACACACTCCTACGTAGCTCTGCTACAACACACGACTACATAGCTCTGCTACAACACACTGCTACATAGCTCTGCTACAACACACTGCTACATAGCTCTGCTACAACACACTACTACATAGCACTGCTACAACACACTGCTACGTAGCTCTGCTACAACACACTACTACATAGCACTGCTACAACACACTCCTACGTAGCTCTGCTACAACACACTACTACATAGCACTGCTACAACACACTGCTACATAGCACTGCTACAACACACTACTACATAGCACTGCTACAACACACTCCTACGTAGCTCTGCTACAACACACTACTACATAGCTCTGCTACAACACACTACTACATAGCACTGCTACAACACACTACTACATAGCACTGCTACAACACACTCCTACGTAGCTCTGCTACAACACACTACTACATAGCTCTGCTACAACACACTACTACATAGCTCTGCTATAACACACTACTACATAGCTCTGCTACAACACACTGCTACATAGCTCTGCTACAACACACTGCTACGTAGCACTGATACAACACACTGCTACGTAGCACTGCTACAACACACTACTACATAGCTCTGCTACAACACACTGCTACGTAGCACTGCTACAACACACTGCTACGTAGTACTGCTACAACACACTGCTACGTAGTACTGCTACAACACACTGCTACGTAGCACTGCTACAACACACTACTACATAGCTCTGCTACAACACACTGCTACAACACACTACTCCATCACACTACTCCAACACACTACTCCATCACACTACTCCAACACACTGCTACAACACACTACTACATAGCTCTGCTACAACACACTACTACATAGCTCTGCTACAACACACTACTACATAGCTCTGCTACAACACACTCCTACAACACACTGCTACGTAGCACTGCTACAATACACTGCTACGTAGCACTGCTACAATACACTGCTACGTAGCACTGCTACAACACACTCCTACAACACACTGCTACGTAGCACTGCTACAATACACTGCTACGTAGCACTGCTACAACACACTACTACATAGCTCTTCTACAACACACTCCTACAACACACTGCTACGTAGCACTGCTACAACACACTGCTACGTAGTACTGCTACAACACACTGCTACGTAGCACTACTACAACACACTGCTACGTAGTACTGCTACAACACACTGCTACAACACACTGCTAAGTAGCACTGCTACAACACACTGCTACGTAGTACTGCTACAACACACTGCTACGTAGCACTACTACAACACACTGCTACGTAGTACTGCTACAACACACTGCTACGTAGTACTGCTACAACACACTGCTACGTAGTACTGCTACAACACACTGCAACGTAGCACTGCTACAACACACTGCTACATAGCTCTGCTACAACACACTGCTACATAGCTTTGCTACAACACACTCCTACAACACACTGCTACGTAGCACTGCTACAACACACTGCTACGTAGTACTGCTACAACACACTGCTACATAGCTCTGCTACAACACACTCCTACAACACACTGCTACAACACACTGCTACGTAGCACTGCTACAACACACTGCTACGTAGCACTACTACAACACACTGCTACATAGCTCTGCTACAGCACACTCCTACAACACACTGCTACGTAGCACTGCTACAACACACTGCTACGTAGCACTGCTACAACACACTGCTACATAGCTCTGCTACAACACACTCCTACAACACACTGCTACGTAGCACTGCTATAACACACTGCTACGTAGCACTGCTACAACACACTGCTACATAGCTCTGCTACAACACACTCCTACAACACACTGCTACGTAGCACTGCTACAACACACTGCTACGTAGCACTGCTACAACAGACTGCTACATAGCTCTGCTACAACACACTCCTACAACACACTGCTACGTAGCACTGCTACGTAGCACTGCTACAACACACTACTAGAACACACTGCCACGTAGCACTTCTACAACACACTGCTACGTAGTACTGCTACAACACACTGCTACGTAGTACTGCTACAACACACTGCTACATAGCACTGCTACAACACACTGCTACGTAGCACTGCTACAACACACTACTACATAGCTCTGCTACAACTCACTGCTACAGGCTCTGGTTGCCTGGTGGTTAACTCTTAACGCTCTCGCTGGGTTCGATTCCCAGCCAGAGTAGAAACATTGGACGTGTTTCTTTCCACCTGTTGTCTATGTTCCCCATCAGTAAAATGGGTACCTGGGTGTTAGTCGACTGGTGTGGGTCGCATCCTGGGACACTGACCTAAGGAGGCCTGGTCACAGACCGGGCCGCGGGGGCGTTGACCCCCGAAACTCTCTCCAGGTAATCTCCAGGTACATAGCTCTGCTAAAACACACTGCTACATAGCTCTGCTACAACACACTGCTACATAGCTCTGCTACAACACACTCCTACAACACACTGCTACGTACAACTGCTACAACACACTGCTACGTAGCACTGCTACAACACACTGCTACATAGCTCTGCTACAACACACTCCTACAATACACTGCTACGTAGCACTGCTACAACACACTGCTACGTAGCACTGCTACATAGCTCTGCTACAACACACTCCTACAACACACTGCTACGTAGCACTGCTACAACACACTGCTACGTAGCACTGCTACAACACACTGCTACATAGCTCTGCTACAACACACTCCTACAACACACTGCTACAACACACTACTACAACACACTGCCACGTAGCACTTCTACAACACACTGCTACGTAGTACTGCTACAACACACTGCTACCTAGTACTGCTACAACACACTGCTACGTAGCACTGCTACAACACACTGCTACGTAGCACTGCTACAACACACTACTACATAGCTCTGCTACAACACACTGCTACATAGCTCTGCTACAACACACTACTACAACACACTACTACAACACACTGCTACGTAGCACTGCTTCAACACACTACTACAACACACTACTACAACACACTGCTACGTAGCACTGCTACAACACAATGCTATACCACACTGCCATATAGCACTGTTACATCACACTCGTACGTAGCACTGCTACAACACACTGCTACGTGTCACTGCTACAACACACTGCTACGTGTCACTGCTACAACACACTGCTACATGGCACTGCTACAACACACTGCTACGTGGAACTGCTACAACACACTGCTACAACACACTGCTATGTGTCACTGCTACAACACACTGCTACGTGTCACTGCTACAACACACTGCTACATGGCACTGCTACAACACACTGCTACGTGGAACTGCTACAACACACTGCTACAACACACTGCTACGTGTCACTGCTACAACACACTGCTACGTGTCACTGCTACAACACACTGCTACGTGTCACTGCTACAACACACTACTACGTGTCACTGCTACAACACACTGCTACGTGGCACTGCTACAACACACTGCTATTTAGCACTGCTACAACACACTGCTATGTAGCACTGCTACAACACACTGCTACGTGGCACTGGTACAACATACTGCTACATAGCTGTGCTACAACACACTTCTACGTAGTACTGCTACAACACACTGCTATGTAGCACTGCTACAACACACTGCTACGTTGCACTGCTACAACACACTGCTACGTTGCACTGCTACAACACACTGCTACATAGCTCTGCTACAACACACTCCTACAACACACTGCTGCGTAGCGCTGCTACAACACACTGCTACGTAGCACTGCTACAACACACTGCTACATAGCTCTGCTACAACACACTACTACAACACACTGCTACGTAGCACTATTACAACACACTGCTACATATCTGTGCTACAACACACTGCTACGTAGCACTACAACACACTGCTACGTAGCACTGCTACATCACACTGCTGCATCACACTGCTACATCACACTGCTGCATCACACTGCTACATCACACTTCTACGCACCACTGTTACAACACACTACTACGTAGCACTGCTACAACACACTGCTATACCACACTGCTATATAGCACTGCTACATCACGCTCCTACGTAGCACTGCTACAACACACTGCTACGTGCCACTGCTACAACACACTGCAACGTGTCACTGCTACAACACACTGCTACGTGTCACTGCTGCAACACACTGCTGCGACACACTGCTACATGTCACTGCTACAGCACACTGCTACGTAGCTCTGCTACAACACACTGCTACAACACACTGCTACGTAGCACTGCTACAACACACTGCTACAACACACTGCTACGTGTCACTGCTACAACACACTGCTACGTGTCACTGCTACAATACATTGCTACAACACACTGCTACATGGCACTGCTACAACACACTACTACATAGCTCTGCTACAACACACTGCTACGTAGCTCTGCTACAACACACTGCTATAACACACTGCTACGTAGCACTGCTACAACACACAACACACTGCTACGTAGCTCTGCTACAACATACTGCTACGTGGCACTGCTACAACATACTGCTACGTGGCACTGCTACAACATACTGCTACGTAGCACTGCTACAACTCACTGCTACGTAGCTCTGCTACAACACACTGCTACGTAGCGCTGCTACAACACACTGCTACAACACACTGCTAGAACACACTGCTACGTAGCACTGCTACAACACACTGCTACGTAGCTCTGCTACAACACACTGCTATAACACACTGCTACGTAGCACTGCTACAACACACAACACACTGCTACGTGGCACTGCTACAACATACTGCTACGTAGCTCTGCTACCATACACTGCTACGTAGCGCTGCTACAACACACTGCTACAACACACTGCTACGTAGCACTGCTACAACACACTGCTACGTAGCTCTGCTACAACACACTGCTATAACACACTGCTACGTAGCACTGCTACAACACACAACACACTGCTACGTAGCTCTGTTACAACATACTGCTACGTGGCACTGCTACAACATACTGCTACGTGGCACTGCTACAACATACTGCTACGTAGCACTGCTACAACTCACTGCTACGTTGCTCTGCTACAACACACTGCTACGTAACACTGCTACAACACACTGCTACGTAGCAGTGCTACAACACACTGCTACATAGCTCTGCTACAACACACTGCTATAACACACTGCTACAACACACTGTTACAACACACTGCTACAACACACTGCTACAACACACAGCTACAACACACTGTTACAACACACTGCTACAACACACTGCTACAACACACTGCTACAACACACTGCTACATAGTTCTGCTACAACACACTGCTACGTAACACTGCTACAACACTCTGCTACGTAGCACTGCTACAACGCACTGATACAACACACTGCTACGTAGCTCTGCTACAACACACTGCTACGTAGCACTGCTACAACACACTGCTACGTAGCACTGCTACAACACACTTCTACGTAGCTCTGCTACAACACACTGCTGCAACACACTGCTACATAGCACTGCTACAACACACTGCTACAACACACTGCTACGTAGCACTGCTACAACGCACTGCTACAACACTCTGCTACATAGTTCTGCTGCAACACACTGCTACGTAGCACTGCTACAACACACTGCTACAACACACTGCTACAACACACTGCTACGTAGCTCTGCTACAACACACTGCTACGTAGCTCTGCTACAACACACTGCTACATAGCTCTGTTACAACACACTGCTACATAGCTCTGCTAAAACACACTACTGCAACACACTGCTACGTAGCAGTGCTACATCACACTGCTACTACCACTGTTACAACACACTACTACGTAGCACTGCTACAACTCACTGCTATACCACACTGCTATATAGCACTGCTACATCATACTCTTACGTAGCACTGCTACAACACACTGCTACGTGTCACTGCTAAACACACTGCTACAACACACTGCTACCTAGTTACCTGGAGGTTATTTCGGGGATCAACGCCCCCGCGGCCCGGTCCATGACCAGGCCTCCCGATGGATCAGGGCCTGATCATCTAGGCTGTTACTGCTGGCCGCACGCAGTCCAACGTACGAGCCACAGCCCGGCTGATCCGGCACTGACTTTAGGTATCTGTCCAGCTCTCTCTTGAAGGCAGCCAGGGGTTTATTGGCAATTCCCCTAATGCTTAATGGGAGGCTGTTGAACAGTCTTGGGCCCCGGACACATATGGTGTTTTCCCTTAGTGTACCAATGGCTCCCCTACTTTTTATTGGGGGCATTTTGTATCGCCTGCCCGGTCTTTTACTTTCGTAGGGAGTTAATTCTGTGTGCACATTTGGTACCATTCCTTCCAAGATTTTCCAAGTGTAGATTATGATATATCTCTCCCTCCTGCTTTCCAACGAGTACAAGTCAAGTGCTTCCAAGCGTTCCCAGTAGTTAAGGTGCTTGACAGAACTTATACGTGCAGTAAAGGATCTCTGTACACTCTCTAGATCTGCGATTTCACCTGCTTTGAATGGAGATGTTAATGTACAGCAGTATTTCAGCCTAGAGAGAACAAGTGATTTGAAAGGATCGTCATTGGCTTGGCATCTCTCGTTTTGAACGTTCTCATTATCCATCCAATCATTTTCTTTGCACGTGCGATCGTGGCACTGTTGTGATCCTTGAAAGTGAAATCCTCAGACATTACTACTCCCAGGTCCCTTACATTATATTTCCGCTCTATTGTATGGCCAGAGTCTGTAGTATACTCTGTTCTAGTTATTATCTCCTCCAGTTTTCCATAACGGAGTAGTTGGAATTTGTTCTCATTGAACATCATATTGTTTACCGTTGCCAACTGGAAAACTTTGTTTATATCTTCTTGGAGGTTAACCGCGCCCTCAGCAGATGACAGCCTCATGCAGATCCTAGTATCGTCCGCAAAGGATGATACGGTGCTGTGGTGTATATCTCTGTCTATGCCTGATATGAGGATAAGGAATAAGATGGGGCCGAGTACTGTGCCTTGTGGAACAGAGCTGTTCACTATGGCAGCTTCCGATTTAACTCTGTTGACCACTACTCTTTGTGTTCGATTTGTTAGGAAGTTGAAGATCCATCTCCCCACTTTCCCAGTTATTCCTTTAGCACGTATTTTATGGGCTATTACACCGTGATCGCATTTGTCAAATGCTTTTGCAAAGTCTGTGTATATTACATCTGCATTCTGATTTTCTTCCAGTGCATCCAAGGCCATATCATAGTGATCCAGTAGTTGTGAGAGGCAGGAGCGACCTGCCCTGAACCCATGTTGCCCTGGATTGTGCAGATTTTGGGAATCCAGGTGATTTGCAATCCTGCTTCTTAGCACTCTTTCAAAGATTTTTATGATGTGGGATGTCAGAGCTATTGGTCTATAGTTCTTAGCTAATGCTTTGCTGCCACCTTTATGGAGTGGGGCTATATCCGTTGTTTTAAGTGACTGGAATTTCACCCATGTCCAAGCTCCTCCTCCATAGTGTATTTAGGGCACGCGAGAGGGGTTTCTTACAGTTCTTAATGAAAACAGAGTTCCACGAGTCTGGGCCCGGGGCTGAGTGCATGGGTATGTTGTCAATGGCTTTTTCGAAATCTATCGGAGTTAGGGTAATGTCGGAAATCTGGCATACATTTATGGAGTTTCGAGGCTCATTCATGAAGAAATCATTTGGGTCGTCGATCCTCAGACCGATTAGTGGTTCACTAAACACAGAGTCGTACTGGGATTTCAATATTTCACTCATTTCCTTGTTGTCATCTGTGTAAGTCCCATCCTGTCTGAGTAAGGGCCCGATACTAGATGTGGTATTTGCCTTCTTTTTGACATATGAAAAGAAATATTTTGAATTTCTTTCAATTTCACTAATAGCTTTAAGCTCCTCCTGTCTCTCCTGGTTCCTGTAAGAGTCATTTAACTTAAGTTCGATAGTTTCCACTTCCCTGGTCAGCTCCTCCTTTCGTGTATCAGATATTCTAGCACTCCTGATGAGCTCAGTGACTCTTCGTCGTCTTCTGTAGAGGGAGCGTCTTTCTCTCTCCAGTTTACTCCTGCTCTTCTTCTTTCTTAGGGGAATATGCCTTGAACATGCGTCGGCTGCCAGGAAGTTGATCCTTTCAAGGCACTGGTTTGGATCCATGTCATTTAAGACATCTTCCCAACATGTTTCGTTTAGGACATGGTTTACCTGGTCCCAGTTGATGTTCTTGTTGTTGAAGTTGTATTTTGTGAAGACACCTTCACAGGTACATGCATTCTGCTGATCAGGACCCCTATGCATGTACGTCTGGACTTCGATTAGGTTGTGATCGGAATTAGTTGTTTTTGATATTCTTATGTCTCTTATCAGGTCCTCATTATTTGTGAAGATAAGGTCAAGTGCGTTTTCTAGTCTTGCTGGCTCCACTATCTGCTGGCTTAAGGTGTGTTTTTCGCAGAGACTTAGTAGCTCATGTGTGTGTGACCTTTCATCTGCGCTACCTCCGGGTATTGTTTCAGCTATAACATTATTTGCTTCATTCTTCCATTTTGTATGCCTTAGGTTGAAATCACCAAGCAGTAAGATGTTTGGGGATGGAGCTGGAAGGTTTTCCAAACAGTAATCAATTTTCAGTAGCTGTTCCTTGAACTGTTGTGAGGTTGCATCTGGTGGTTTATATACAACCACAATGACTATGTTTTGGTTCTCGATCTTTATTGATAGAACTTCAACTACCTCATTTGTGGTGTTCAGCAACTCCGTGCAGATGAGGGACTCTTTGACATACAGGCCAACCCCCCCTTGTTGCCTGTTCTTTCTGTCGCATCTAAAAAGGTTGTAACCACTTATCCATATTTCACTGTCAAAGTGATCTTTTGTGTGAGTCTCTGTGAAGGCTGCAAACATTGCTACGTGTCACTGCTACAACACACTGCTACAACACACTGCTGCGTGGCATTGCTACAACACACTACTACATAGCTCTGCCACAACACATTGCTATATAGCACTGCTGCAACACACTGCTACGTAGCACTGCTACAACACACTGCTACGTAGCACTGCTACAACACACTGCTACGTAGCTCTGCTACAACACACTGCTACGTAGCTCTGCTACAACACACTGCTACATAGCTCTGCTACAACACACTGCTACGTAGCTCTGCTACAACACACTGCTACATAGCACTGCTACAACATACTGCTACGTAGCTCTGCTACAACACACTGCTACATAGCTCTGCTACAACACACTGCTACATAGCTCTGCTACAACACACTGCTACGTTGCACTGCTACAACACACTGCAACGTTGCACTGCTACAACACACTGCTACGTAGCTCTGCTACAACACACTACTACAACACACTGCTACACAGCACTGCTACATCACACTGCTACGTACCACTGTTACAACACACTACTACGTAGCACTGCTACAACACACTGCTATACCACACTGCTATATAGCACTGCTACATCACACTCCTACGTAGCACTGCTACAACACGCTGCTACGTTGCACTGCTACAACACACTGCTACATAGCTCTGCTACAACACTTTTCTACAACACACTGCTACATCACACTGCTACGTACCACTGTTACAACACACTGCTACGCAGCACTGCTACAACACACTGCTATACCACACTGGTATATAGCACTGCTACATCACACTCCTACGTAGCACTGCTACAACACACTGCTACGTGTCGCTGCTACAACACACTGCTACGTGTCACTGATACAACACACTGCTACGTGTCACTGCTACAACACAATGCTATACCACACTGCTATATAGCACTGCTACATCACACTCCTACGTGTCACTGCTACAACACACTGCTGCGTAGCATTGCTACAACACACTGCTACGTGTCGCTGCTACAACACACTGCTACATGTCACTGCTACAACACACTGCTACGTGTCACTGCTACAACACACTGCTGCGTAGCATTGCTACAATACACTGCTACGTGTCACTGCTACAACACACTGCTGCGTAGCATTGCTACAACACACTGCTACGTGTCGCTGCTACAACACACTGCTACGTGTCACTGCTACAACACACTGCTACGTAGCACTGCTGCAACAAACTTCTACGTAGCACTGCTACAACACACTGCAACATAGCTCTGCTACATCACACTGCTACAACACACTGCTACGTACCACTGCTGCAACACACTACTACATAACACTGCTACAACACACAGCTACAACACACTGCTACAACACACTGCTACAACACACTGCTACAGCACAGTGCAACAACACACTGCTACAACGCACTGCTACAACACACTGCTACAACACACTGCTACAACGCACTGCTACAACACACTGCTACAACGCACTGCTACAACACACTGCTACAACACACTGCTAGAACACACTGCTACAACACACTGCTACAACACACTGCTACAACACACTGCTACATCACATTCCAACGTAGCACTGCTACAACACACTGTTATATAGCTCTGCTACAACACACTGCTACAACACAATGCAGCAACACACTGTTATATAGCTCTGCTACAACACACTGCTACAACACAATGCAGCAACACACTGTTATATAGCTCTGCTACAACACACTGCTACAACACACTGCTACAACACACTGCTACAGCACAATGCAACAACACACTGCTACAACACACTGCTACATCACACTCCAACGTAGCACTGCTACAACACAGTGTTATATAGCTCTGCTACAACACACTGCTACCTAGCATCACCACCCTGACCTACCTTGACCTGGTTTGACCTGGCTGACAGCTGGGCCGACAACAAACACACTGACCACTCAGGGTCAACCTAATCAGAGGTGAAGGGAGAGACGGGAAAAAACAGCGACACTTAGGTTTAATTACGGTGCCAGAACGGGTATTAATCACGTCCAAGGTGTACCACTGGCGCACTTAAGTGGACAAGGCGAGCCGCTTATTTAAGCGTCCACTTACTTGGGTACCTGTGAAGGGCTCTTGATGCGAGGAAGTGTCCACCTTAGCCACTCTCCACTTCCTCTGATCAAACCTATAATAATAACAATAATAGAAACAAGGACAAAAACAACAACAACAACATCAATACTACTAATAACTTAATAATAATAATAATAATAATAATAATAATAATAATAATAATAATAATAATAATAATAATAATAATAATAATAATAATAGCGAAATGTTGCCTCCAGCACATCTACTAGTGAAGTCTCGTCCACGGGTAAGGTGAGCGAGACAGCTCTCTATCTCCCCCCCCCCCCGTATTTACACACCTCACCTAATAAGACAAAGTCGGTCAGACGAGTTCCAAATGCATTGAAAATCAATTTCGACTCGACGCTTCTCTCTACCGCAGGGAGCAGCGGTGTTGCCTGGTCTCACATCTCGATGTCTACCGCAGGGAGCAGTGGTGGTGCCTGGTCTCACATCTCGATGTCTACCGCAGGGAGCAGTGGTGGTGCCTGGTCTCTCACCTTGATGTCTACCGCAGGGAGCAGCGGTGGTGCCTGGTCTCTCACCTTGATGTCTACCGCAGGGAGCAGCGGTGGTGCCTGGTCTCGCATCTTGATGTCTACCGCAGGGAGCAGCGGTGGTGCCTGGTCTCTCACCTTGATGTCTACCGCAGGGAGCAGCGGTGGTGCCTGGTCTCGCATCTTGATGTCTACCGCAGGGAGCAGCGGTGGTGCCTGGTCTCACAGCGGTGGTGCCTGGTCTCGCATCTTGATGTCTCTCGATGTCTACCGCAGGGAGCAGTGGTGGTGCCTGGTCTCACATCTCGCTGTCTACCGCAGGGAGCAGTGGTGGTGCCTGGTCTCACATCTCGATGTCTACCGCAGGGAGCAGCGGTGGTGCCTGGTCTCACATCTCGATGTCTACCGCAGGGAGCAGCGGTGGTGCCTGGTCTCGCATCTTGATGTCTACCGCAGGGAGCAGTGGTGGTGCCTGGTCTCACATCTCGATGTCTACCGCAGGGAGCAGTGGTGGTGCCTGGTCTCTCACCTTGATGTCTACCGCAGGGAGCAGCGGTGGTGCCTGGTCTCACATCTCGATGTCTACCGCAGGGAGCAGTGGTGGTGCCTGGTCTCACATCTCGATGTCTACCGCAGGGAGCAGTGGTGGTGCCTGGTCTCGCATCTTGATGTCTACCGCAGGGAGCAGCGGTGGTGCCTGGTCTCGCATCTTGATGTCTACCGCAGGGAGCAGCGGTGGTGCCTGGTCTCACATCTCGATGTCTACCGCAGGGAGCAGTGGTGGTGCCTGGTCTCTCACCTTGATGTCTACCGCAGGGAGCAGTGGTGGTGCCTGGTCTCGCATCTTGATGTCTACCGCAGGGAGCAGTGGTGGTGCCTGGTCTCACATCTCGATGTCTACCGCAGGGAGCAGTGGTGGTGCCTGGTCTCTCACCTTGATGTCTACCGCAGGGAGCAGTGGTGGTGCCTGGTCTCTCACCTTGATGTCTACCGCAGGGAGCAGCGGTGGTGCCTGGTCTCACATCTCGATGTCTACCGCAGGGAGCAGCGGTGGTGCCTGGTCTCGCATCTTGATGTCTACCGCAGGGAGCAGTGGTGGTGCCTGGTCTCGCATCTTGATGTCTACCGCAGGGAGCAGCGGTGGTGCCTGGTCTCGCATCTTGATGTCTACCGCAGGGAGCAGTGGTGGTGCCTGGTCTCTCACCTTGATGTCTACCGCAGGGAGCAGTGGTGGTGCCTGGTCTCTCACCTTGATGTCTACCGCAGGGAGCAGTGGTGGTGCCTGGTCTCGCATCTTGATGTCTACCGCAGGGAGCAGTGGTGTTGCCTGGTCTCACATCTCGATGTCTACCGCAGGGAGCAGTGGTGGTGCCTGGTCTCTCACCTTGATGTCTACCGCAGGGAGCAGTGGTGGTGCCTGGTCTCTCACCTTGATGTCTACCGCAGGGAGCAGCGGTGGTGCCTGATCTCGCATCTTGATGTCTACCGCAGAGAGCAGCGGTGGTGCCTGGTCTCGTATCTTGATGTCTACCGCAGGGAGCAGCGATGGTGCCTGGTCTCGCATCTCGATGTCTACCGCAGGGAGCAGCGGTGGTGCCTGGTCTCGCACCTTGATGTCTACCTCAGGGAGCAGCGGTGGTGCCTGGTCTCGCATCTCGATGTCTACCGCAGGAAGCAGCGGTGGTGCCTGGTCTCGCATCTTGATGTCTACCGCAGGAAGCAGCGGTGGTGACTGGTCTCGCATCTCGATGTCTACCGCAGGAAGCAGCGGTGGTGACTGGTCTCGCATCTCGATGTCTACCGCAGGAAGCAGCGGTGGTGCCTGGTCTCGCATCTTGATGTCTACCGCAAGGAGCAGCGGTGGTGACTGGTCTCGCATCTTGATGTCTACCTCGACGATTTTCTTCTCGAGAGAGGGAAAGGGGGTCAGCGCCCCCTGCGGCTTGATCTCAGAGATGGACAATAGTCACGGCAGTCGTACTCGTCTCAAAGAACTCTCGCTAATAGCGGAGAATTGCGGTCCTCGGTGCGGCGCGTTTTCTTAAATACACAGACGAAGCTTCGGTTACATGGTTGGTTTATTAGTTTAATTTACACGCTCGGTTAACGCTTTTTTTATACTAATTCTGTCAGTTTCAAAGCGTTTTGTGTCCTTCATCCACTATACATTGTTTTACCAGTCACGGTGCATTGATACAACATTCACGGTACTGTCATACAACATTCACGGTGCATTGATACAACATTCACGGTGCATTGATACAACATTCACGGTGCATTGATACAACATTCACGGTGCATTGATACAACATTCACGGTGCATTGATACAACATTCACGGTGCATTGATACAACATTCACGGTGCATTGATACAACATTCACGGTGCATTGATACAACATTCACGGTGCATTGATACAACATTCACGGTGCATTGATACAACATTCACGGTGCATTGATACAACTTTCACGGTGCATTGATACAACATTCACGGTGCATTGATACAACATTCACGGTGCATTGATACAACATTCACGGTGCATTGATACAACATTCACGGTGCATTGATACAACATTCACGGTGCATTGATACAACATTCACGGTACATTGATACAACATTCACGGTGCATTGATACAACATTCACGGTGCATTGATACAACATTCACGGTGCATTGATACAACATTCACGGTGCATTGATACAACATTCACGGTGCATTGATACAACATTCACGGTACATTGATACAACATTCACGGTGCATTGATACAACATTCACGGTGCATTGATACAACATTCACGGTGCATTGATACAACATTCACGGTGCATTGATACAACATTCACGGTGCATTGATACAACATTCACTGTACATTGATACAACATTCACGGTGCATTGATACAACATTCACGGTGCATTGATACAACATTCACGGTGCATTGATACAACATTCACGGTGCATTGATACAACATTCACGGTGCATTGATACAACATTCACTGTACATTGATACAACATTCACGGTGCATTTATACAACATTCACGGTGCATTGATACAACATTCACGGTGCATTGATACAACATTCACGGTGCATTGATACAACATTCACGGTGCATTGATACAACATTCACGGTGCATTGATAGAACATTCACGGTACATTGATACAACATTCACGGTGCATTGATACAACATTCACGGTGCATTGATACAACATTCACGGTGCATTGATACAACATTCACGGTACATTGATACAACATTCACGGTGCATTGATACAACATTCACGGTGCATTGATACAACATTCACGGTGCATTGATACAACATTCACGGTGCATTGATACAACATTCACGGTGCATTGATACAACATTCACGGTACATTGATACAACATTCACGGTGCATTGATACAACATTCACGGTACATTGATACAACATTCACGGTGCATTGATACAACATTCACGGTGCATTGATACAACATTCACGGTGCATTGATACAACATTCACGGTGCATTGATACAACATTCACGGTGCATTGATACAACATTCACGGTACATTGATACAACATTCACGGTGCATTGATACAACATTCACGGTGCATTGATACAACATTCACTGTACATTGATACAACATTCACGGTGCATTGATACAACATTCACGGTGCATTGATACAACATTCACGGTGCATTGATACAACATTCACGGTGCATTGATACAACATTCACGGTACATTGATACAACATTCACGGTGCATTGATACAACATTCACGGTGCATTGATACAACATTCACTGTACATTGATACAACATTCACGGTGCATTGATACAACATTCACGGTACATTGATACAACATTCACGGTACATTGATACAACATTCACGGTACATTGACACAACATTCACTGTACATTGATACAACATTCACGGTACATTGATACAACATTCACGGTGCATTGATACAACATTCACGGTGCATTGATACAACATTCACGGTACATTGATACAACATTCACGGTACATTGATACAACATTCACGGTACATTGATACAACATTCACGGTGCATTGATACAACATTCACGGTGCATTGATACAACATTCACGGTGCATTGATACAACATTCACGGTGCATTGATACAACATTCACGGTGCATTGATACAACATTCACGGTGCATTGATACAACATTCACGGTACATTGACACAACATTCACTGTACATTGATACAACATTCACGGTGCATTGATACAACATTCACGGTACATTGATACAACATTCACGGTACATTGATACAACATTCACTGTACATTGATACAACATTCACGGTGCATTGATACAACATTCACTGTACATTGATACAACATACACTGTACATTGATACAACATTCACTGTACATTGATACAACATTCACGGTGCATTGATACAACATTCACGGTGCATTGATACAACATTCACGGTGCATTGATACAAGATTCACTGTACATTGATACAACATTCACGGTACATTGATACAACATTCACTGTACATTGATACAACATTCACGGTACATTGATACTACATTCACGGTGCATTGATACAACATTCACGGTACATTGATACAACATTCACGGTACATTGATACAACATTCACGGTACATTGATACAACATTCACGGTACATTGATACAACATTCACGGTACATTGATACAACATTCACGGTACATTGATACAACATTCACGGTACATTGATACAACATTCACGGTGCATTGATACAACATTCACGGTGCATTGATACAACATTCACTGTACATTGATACAACATTCACTGTACATTGATACAACATTCACGGTGCATTGATACAACATTCACGGTGCATTGATACAACATTCACGGTGCATTGATACAACATTCACTGTACATTGATACAACATTCACGGTACATTGATACAACATTCACTGTACATTGATACAACATTCACGGTACATTGATACAACATTCACGGTGCATTGATACAACATTCACGGTACATTGATACAACATTCACGGTACATTGATACAACATTCACGGTACATTGATACAACATTCACGGTACATTCATACAACACTCACGGTACTGTCATACAACATTCACGGTACATTGATACAACATTCACGGTACATTGATACAACATTCACGGTGCATTGATACAACATTCACGGTACATTGATACAACATTCACGGTACATTGATACAACATTCACGGTACATTGATACAACATTCACGGTACATTGATACAACATTCACGGTGCATTGATACAACATTCACGGTACATTGGTACAACATTCACGGTACTGTCATACAATATTCACGGTACATTGATACAACATTCACGGTACATTGATACAACATTCACGGTGCATTGATACAACATTCACGGTGCATTGATACAACATTCACGGTACATTGATACAACATTCACGGTACATTGATACAACATTCACGGTGCATTGATACAACATTCACGGTGCATTGATACAACATTCACGGTACATTGATACAACATTCACGGTACATTGATACAACATTCACTGTACATTGATACAACATTCACGGTGCATTGATACAACATTCACTGTACATTGATACAACATTCACGGTACATTGATACAACATTCACTGTACATTGATACAACATTCACGGTACATTGATACAACATTCACTGTACATTGATACAACATTCACTGTACATTGATACAACATTCACTGTACATTGATACAACATTCACGGTACATTGATACAACATTCACGGTACATTGATACAACATTCACGGTACATTGATACAACATTCACGGTACATTGATACAACATTCACGGTACATTGATACAACATTCACGGTACATTGATACAACATTCACTGTACATTGATACAACATTCACGGTACATTGATACAACATTCACGGTACATTGATACAACATTCACTGTACATTGATACAACATTCACTGTACATTGATACAACATTCACTGTACATTGATACAACATTCACGGTACTGTCATACAACATTCACGGTGCATTGATACAACATTCACGGTACATTGATACAACATTCACTGTACATTGATACAACATTCACTGTACATTGATACAACATTCACGGTACTGTCATACAACATTCACGGTGCATTGATACAACATTCACGGTACATTGATACAACATTCACTGTACATTGATACAACATTCACGGTACATTGATACAACATTCACTGTACATTGATACAACATTCACTGTACATTGATACAACATTCACGGTGCATTGATACAACATTCACTGTACATTGATACAACATTCACTGTACATTGATACAACATTCACGGTACATTGATACAACATTCACGGTGCATTGATACAACATTCACGGTACATTGATACAACATTCACGGTACATTGATACAACATTCACTGTACATTGATACAACAATCACGGTGCATTGATACAACATTCACTGTACATTGATACAACATTCACGGTACATTGATACAACATTCACGGTACATTGATACAACATTCACGGTACATTAATACAACATTCACGGTACATTGATACAACATTCACGGTACATTGATACAACATTCACTGTACATTGATACAACATTCACGGTACATTGATACAACATTCACGGTGCATTGATACAACATTCACGGTACATTGATACAACATTCACGGTACATTGATACAACATTCACGGTACATTGATACAACATTCACGGTACATTCATACAACACTCACGGTACTGTCATACAACATTCACGGTACATTGATACAACATTCACGGTACATTGATACAACATTCACGGTGCATTGATACAACATTCACGGTACATTGATACAACATTCACGGTACATTGATACAACATTCACGGTACATTGATACAACATTCACGGTACATTGATACAACATTCACGGTGCATTGATACAACATTCACGGTACATTGGTACAACATTCACGGTACTGTCATACAATATTCACGGTACATTGATACAACATTCACGGTACATTGATACAACATTCACGGTGCATTGATACAACATTCACGGTGCATTGATACAACATTCACGGTACATTGATACAACATTCACGGTACATTGATACAACATTCACGGTGCATTGATACAACATTCACGGTGCATTGATACAACATTCACGGTACATTGATACAACATTCACGGTACATTGATACAACATTCACTGTACATTGATACAACATTCACGGTGCATTGATACAACATTCACTGTACATTGATACAACATTCACGGTACATTGATACAACATTCACTGTACATTGATACAACATTCACGGTACATTGATACAACATTCACTGTACATTGATACAACATTCACTGTACATTGATACAACATTCACTGTACATTGATACAACATTCACGGTACATTGATACAACATTCACGGTACATTGATACAACATTCACGGTACATTGATACAACATTCACGGTACATTGATACAACATTCACGGTACATTGATACAACATTCACGGTACATTGATACAACATTCACTGTACATTGATACAACATTCACGGTACATTGATACAACATTCACGGTACATTGATACAACATTCACTGTACATTGATACAACATTCACTGTACATTGATACAACATTCACTGTACATTGATACAACATTCACGGTACTGTCATACAACATTCACGGTGCATTGATACAACATTCACGGTACATTGATACAACATTCACTGTACATTGATACAACATTCACTGTACATTGATACAACATTCACGGTACTGTCATACAACATTCACGGTGCATTGATACAACATTCACGGTACATTGATACAACATTCACTGTACATTGATACAACATTCACGGTACATTGATACAACATTCACTGTACATTGATACAACATTCACTGTACATTGATACAACATTCACGGTGCATTGATACAACATTCACTGTACATTGATACAACATTCACTGTACATTGATACAACATTCACGGTACATTGATACAACATTCACGGTGCATTGATACAACATTCACGGTACATTGATACAACATTCACGGTACATTGATACAACATTCACTGTACATTGATACAACAATCACGGTGCATTGATACAACATTCACTGTACATTGATACAACATTCACGGTACATTGATACAACATTCACGGTACATTGATACAACATTCACGGTACATTAATACAACATTCACGGTACATTGATACAACATTCACGGTACATTGATACAACATTCACGGTGCATTGATACAATATTCACTGTACATTGATACAACATTCACTGTACATTGATACAACATTCACTGTACATTGATACAACATTCACGGTGCATTGATACAACATTCACTGTACTGTCATACAACATTCACGGTGCATTGATACAACATTCATGGTACATTGATACAACATTCACGGTGCATTGATACAACATTCACGGTACTGTCATACAACATTCACGGTGCATTGATACAACATTCACGGTACATTGATACAACATTCACGGTACATTGATACAACATTCACTGTACATTGATACAACATTCACGGTACATTGATACAACATTCACTGTACATTGATACAACATTCACTGTACATTGATACAACATTCACTGTACATTGATACAACATTCACGGTACTGTCATACAACATTCACGGTGCATTGATACAACATTCATGGTACATTGATACAACATTCACTGTACATTGATACAACATTCACGGTACTGTCATACAACAATCACGGTGCATTGATACAACATTCACGGTACATTGATACAACATTCACTGTACATTGATACAACATTCACGGTACATTGATACAACATTCACGGTACATTGATACAACATTCACTGTACATTGATACAACATTCACGGTACATTGATACAACATTCACGGTACATTGATACAACATTCACGGTACATTGATACAACATTCACGGTACATTGATACAACATTCATGGTACATTGATACAACATTCACTGTACATTGATACAACATTCACGGTACATTGATACAACATTCACGGTGCATTGATACAACATTCACTGTACATTGATACAACATTCATGGTACATTGATACAACATTCACGGTGCATTGATACAACATTCACGGTGCATTGATACAACATTCATGGTACATTGATACAACATTCACTGTACATTGATACAACATTCACGGTGCATTGATACAACATTCATGGTACATTGATACAACATTCACGGTACATTGATACAACATTCACGGTACATTGATACAACATTCATGGTACATTGATACAACATTCATGGTACATTGATACAACATTCACTGTACATTGATACAACATTCACGGTACATTGATACAACATTCACGGTACATTGATACAACATTCACGGTACATTGATACAACATTCATGGTACATTGATACAACATTCACGGTACATTGATACAACATTCACGGTACATTGATACAACATTCACGGTACATTGATACAACATTCACGGTACATTGATACAACATTCACGGTACATTGATACAACATTCACGGTACATTGATACAACATTCACGGTACATTGATACAACATTCACGGTACATTGATACAACATTCATGGTACATTGATACAACATTCACTGTACATTGATACAACATTCACGGTACATTGATACAACATTCACGGTACATTGATACAACATTCACGGTGCATTGATACAACATTCACTGTACATTGATACAACATTCACGGTACATTGATACAACATTCACGGTACATTGATACAACATTCACGGTGCATTGATACAACATTCATGGTACATTGATACAACATTCACGGTGCATTGATACAACATTCACGGCAACATTCACGGTACATTGATACAACATTCACGGTACATTCATACAACATTCACGGTACATTGATACAACATTCACGGTACATTGATACAACATTCACGGTACATTGATACAACATTCACGGTACATTCATACAACATTCACGGTACATTGATACAACATTCACGGTGCATTGATACAACATTCACGGTATATTCATACAACATTCACGGTACATTGATACAACATTCACCGTACATTGATACAACATTCACGGTGCATTGATACAACATTCACGGTACATTCATACAACATTCACGGTACATTGATACAACATTCACGGTACATTGATACAACATTCACGGTGCATTGATACAACATTCACGGTACTGTCATACAACATTCACGGTACATTGATACAACATTCACGGTACATTGATACAACATTC
This sequence comes from Cherax quadricarinatus, assembly GCF_038502225.1. Lineage (NCBI taxonomy): Eukaryota > Metazoa > Arthropoda > Malacostraca > Decapoda > Parastacidae > Cherax > Cherax quadricarinatus. Next base: position 38,754,429 of record NC_091295.1, on the reverse strand, counting down.
ACGGTACATTGATACAACATTCACTGTACATTGATACAACATTCACGGTACATTGATACAACATTCACGGTACATTGATACAACATTCACGGTACATTGATACAACATTCACGGTACATTGATACAACATTCACGGTACATTGATACAACATTCACGGTACATTGATACAACATTCACGGTACATTGATACAACATTCACGGTGCATTGATACAACATTCACGGTACATTGATACAACATTCACGGTACATTGATACAACATTCACGGTACATTGATACAACATTCACTGTACATTGATACAACATTCACTGTACATTGATACAACATTCACGGTGCATTGATACAACATTCACGGTGCATTGATACAACATTCACTGTACATTGATACAACATTCACGGTGCATTGATACAACATTCACGGTGCATTGATACAACATTCACGGTACATTGATACAACATTCACGGTGCATTGATACAACATTCACGGTACATTCATACAACATTCACGGTACATTGATACAACATTCACGGTACATTGATACAACATTCACGGTACATTGATACAACATTCACGGTGCATTGATACAACATTCACGGTGCATTGATACAACATTCACGGTGCATTGATACAACATTCACGGTACATTGATACAACATTCACGGTACATTGATACAACATTCACGGTTCATTGATACAACATTCACGGTACATTCATACAACATTCACGTTGCATTGATACAACATTCACGGTGCATTGATACAACATTCACGGTCCATTGATACAACATTCACGGTGCATTGATACAACATTCACGGTACATTCATACAACATTCACGGTACATTGATACAACATTCACGGTACATTGATACAACATTCACGGTACATTGATACAACATTCACGGTACATTGATACAACATTCACGGTACATTCATACAACATTCACGGTACATTCATACAACATTCACGGTACATTGATACAACATTCACAGTACTGTCATACAACATTCACGGTACATTGATACAACATTCACGGTACATTGTTACAACATTCACGGTACTGTCCTTCCTGAAGGATAATTAACCATGATGATAGACCGAAGGAAATAAACCTTAGAATATGAGAAGGAAGAAAGATCAAGGGAGACATATTAACAACGTACAAAATTCTTAGACGACTACATGGGGTGGGCGGCAGAAGACTGTTCAAGAGGCAGCAAACGGGTGCACAAGGGGGTACAGTTGATCATTAAGCAAGAGTCACAAGGATGTCAGGAAGTATTTCTTCAGTTAGTCGACTGGTGTGGGTCGCATCCTGGGACAAAATTGACCTAATTTGCTCGAAATGCTCTGCATAACAAGCTGCTTCTACATAGTAGTATGTCATTGATGTCAGCTAGGACTGTATACCTATTATTAGTATGTATTATTATTATTATTATTATTATTATTATTATTATTATTATTATTATTATTATTATTATTATTATTATTATTATTATTACATGGGTATGAGAGTCGGGAGGAGAGTGGTGGAGCAGCCTCAGAGAGATGCTCTCATATACAACAGTCAGTGTGAAGTTCAGAGGTGATAAACACTGTCTTGTGAACACACTGGAGCTCCGTCACACACGAACGTAAATCAACCAGGGGAGAGAGAGAGACAGAGACAGACAGACAGACAGACAGACAGACAGACAGACAGACAGACAGACAGACAAAGAGAGAGACAAAGAGAGAGACAGACAGAGAGACAAAGAGAGAGAGAGAGACAGAGAGAAAGGAGTGAGTGATGTAAAAGGTTTTGAAAACCGACAACTTGAAGAATAAGACACTCGTGCAACATTTGGAAATCTGTACTGAGGAAACGTTTCTCCAGCCAGTGGTTCTTCAGTCCAATACAGAGAAGAAAGGTGAAAGATGGAGAGAAGTTTGAGGTAATCAATCCCTCAGCTTAGAGTAGAAAGAGACAGAGACAGAGACAGACAGACAGAGACAAACAGACAGGCAGACAGAGAAAGACAGACAGAGACAGACAGACAGAGACAGACAGGCAGACAGAGAAAGACAGACAGAGACAGAGCCAGACAGACAGAGACAAACAGACAGGCAGACAGGCAGACAGAGAAAGACAGAGACAGACAGACAGAGACAGACAGACAGAGACAGACAGACAGAGACAGACAGACAGAGCCAGACAGACAGAGACAAACAGACAGGCAGACAGACAGACAGAGATGAGCTTCACAATCCTCGACTGCAAGAATGAAACAATCAATGTACCACAGAAAGGACCGGTCCACGAGCTGGTTCAGTGAGGAGGGATACCATAGAAGGCATTACAATGGATTAAGGAATACTTACTGAGATGGAAACAGGAATAGTCCAGGAGAATGCATCTGGAAGAACCAGCTTAGTGAGTGGGGTCCCCCAAGGATCAGTACTGGGACGGGAAATCTTTGTGAAATATTTGGACGACTTGCCAGAACGGGTTTAGCCGTTCCTTGTGAATGTAATAATATTGGATGAATGTGAGGTCAAAACGGGTGACTGATGTCAGTGGTGGAGTTTCAGTGGTGGGTGACATAATAGGAGGTCAACACAGGTGGTGACATCACTGGAGGTCAACACAGGTGATGGCATCACTGGAGGTCAACACAGGTGGTGACATCACTGGAGGTCAACATAGGTGGTGACATCACTGGAGGTCAACACAGGTGATGGCATCACTGGAGGTCAACACAGGTGGTGACATCACTGGAGGTCAACACAGGTGATGACATCACTGGAGGTCAACACAGGTGGTGACATCACTGGAGATCAACACAGGTAGTGACATCACTGGAGACGAAGATGTCCAGGGGTAGACAAGTATGCCCAGGTGGTAGACGAGTATGCCCAGGTGGTAGACGAGTATGCCCAGGTGGTAGACGAGGATGCCCAGGTGGTAGACGAGGATGCCCAGGTGGTAGACGAGGATGCCCAGGTGGTAGACAAGGATACCCAGGTGGTAGACGAGGATGCCCAGGTGGTAGACGAGTATGCCCAGGTGGTAGACGAGGATGCCCAGGTGGTAGACGAGGATGCCCAGGTGGTAGACGAGGATGCCCAGGTGGTAGACGGGGATGCCCAGGTGGTAGACGAGGATGCCCAGGTGGTAGACAAGGATGCCCAGGTGGTAGACGAGGATGCCCAGGTGGTAGACGAGTATGCCCGGGTGGTAGACAAGGATGCCCAGGTGGTAGACGAGGATGCCCAGGTGGTAGACGAGTATGCCCAGGTGGTAGACGAGGATGCCCAGGTGGTAGACGGGGATGCCCAGGTGGTAGACGAGGATCCCCAGGTGGTAGACGAGGATGCCCAGGTGGTAGACGAGGATGCCCAGGTGGTAGACGAGGATGCCCAGGTGGTAGACAAGGATGCCCAGGTGGTAGACGAGGATGCCCAGGTGGTAGACGAGTATGCCCGGGTGGTAGACAAGGATGCCCAGGTGGTAGACGAGGATGCCCAGGTGGTAGACGAGTATGCCCAGGTGGTAGACGAGGATGCCCAGGTGGTAGACGGGGATGCCCAGGTGGTAGACGAGGATCCCCAGGTGGTAGACGAGGATGCCCAGGTGGTAGACGAGGATGCCCAGGTGGTAGAGGAGGATGCCCAGGTGGTAGACGGGGATGCCCAGGTGGTAGACGAGGATCCCCAGGTGGTAGACGAGGATGCCCAGGTGGTAGACGAGGATGCCCAGGTGGTAGACGAGGATGCCCAGGTGGTAGAGGAGGATGCCCAGAGGCACATTGATTAACGAGTTTATTCATGTTTTTCTCACGGCAAATGTTACACTAATTAATGAACTCCCAGAACAACTTTGTAATTACATACAAATAATCACTTCACGTCAGTCACAGCCTGAAAGTAATCATATATTCAATACCCTTTCACTATATATATTTATATATATATATATATATATATATATATATATATATATATATATATATATATATATATATATATATATATATATATATATATATATATATATATATAACCTAGGTAGTAGGTTGGTAGACAGCAACCGCCCAGGGAGGTACTACCGTCCTGCCAAGTGAGTGTAAAACGGAAGCCTGTAATTGTTTTACACGATGGTAGGATTGCTGGTGTCAATTTTTCTGTCTCATAAACATGCAAGATTTCAGGTACGTCTTGCTACTTCTTCTTATACTTAAGTCACACTACACATACATGTACAAATATATATATACACACCCCTCTGGGTTTTCTTCTATTTTCTTTCTAGTTCTTATTCTTGTTTATTTCCTCTTATCTCCATGGGAGAGTGGAACAGAATTCTTCCTCCGTAAGCCATGCGTGTTGTAAGAGGCGACTAAAATGCGGGAGCAAGGGGCTAGTAACTTCTTCTCCTGTATATATTACTAAATGTAAAAGGAGAAACTCCGCCTCGGTGGGATACGGCCGGTGTGTTGAAAGAAAGGTAGTATGTTCGTAGACAGCAACCGCCCACGGAGGTACTACCGTCCTGCCAAGTGAGTGTAAAACGGAAACCTGTAATTGTTATAAATGATGGTAGGATTGCTGGTGTCTTTTTTCTGTGTCGTAAACATGCAAGGTTTCATGTACGTCTTGCTACTGCTACTTACACTTAGGTCACACTACACATGCATGCACATCCCTCTGGGTTTTCTTCTGTATAGACTGTTAAAGCTAAAAAGAGAAACTTTTTTTTTTTGGGTCACCCTGCCTAGGTGGGATACGGCCGGTTTGTTGAATGAAGAAAGATATATTATGATGACAGTAGCTTGTTAGACTATGTATTGGTGAATAAATGGTTGATGGGTAGACTTCAGGGTGTGCAGGTTTATAGAGGGGGCAACAGTTGTAGGTATAGTGAGAGTAAAAGATAGATGTGCTACAAGGAGAATGGTATCAGCAGGTATGAGAGACGTGAAGGTTTATAAACTAAAGGAGGAGGCAGTTAGAGTAAGATGTAAGCAACTGTTGGTAGAAAGATTGGGCAACTGAGAGTATTGGCAAGGAGGTTGCAGAAGCATAGTAGATTTAAGACCACAGTTAGCGTGTTTAGCAGAAGTTTGTGAATACAGGAGTGTAGGTGCAGGAGGGAAGAGGAGTAATTGGTGGAATGATGGGGTAAAGAGAGTAGTAAGAGAGAAAAAGTTAGCACATGAGAGGTTTTAACAAAGTAGAAGTGATGGAAGGAGGGAGGGGCATGTGGAGAGGAAAAGAGAGGTTAGAGAGTGGTGAAGGAATGTAAAAGGAGAGCAAATGAGAGAGTGGGTGAGATGCTGTCAACAGATTTTGCTGAGAATAAGAAAAAGTTTTAGAGCGAAATTATTAAGTTGGCAAAGCCTAGGGAAAGAATGGATTTGAAAGTTAAAAATGTGAGAGGAAAGTTAATTAGATGGAGAGTTTGAGGTATCGGGAAGATTAAGGCAATATTTTGAGGAACTGTCAAATGTTGATGAAGATAGAATAAATGTATGAACGAGGGTTAGGTACCTAGGGTTTGGCAGAGAGCATACATAGTTCCTTTATATAAAAGCAAAGGGGACAAAAGAGAATGTAAAAATTACAGAAGAATAAGCCTGTTGAGTACATCCGGTAAAGTGGAAGGTAGAGTTATTATTGAAAAAATTATAAAATGGAGAGCAGAATCGGAGATGAACAAGGAGGCTTTAGGAAGGGTAGGAGGTGTGTTTATCAAGTGTTTACAGTGAAGCACATAAGTTAACAGTATTTAGATAAGGGTAAAAAGGTTCTCGTTGTATATATATGGATTTGGAAAAGGCATATGATAGGGTGGACATGGAAGCAACGTAGTAGACGTTGCAAGTGTAAGGAATAAATACTAGGTTACTAAAAACATCTAAGGAGAGTGAGGCTCAGCGTAGGGTATGTAGGAGACAGAGGGAGATTATTTCCCAGTAAAAGTCAACTCAAACCCATTCCATGGGATGGAATGGGTTTGAGTTGGAAAGGCTGGGTTTGATTAGTACCAAAAATACTAAAGCAAATTCTTGGGTGGCTTTACGAAAGGGTTAGACAGTTAGGTGGGGGAAAGAATGGTTGGTTTTAAGAAGAACCTGCCTATTATGGGACAGCAAGCCTCCTGCAGTGTCCGTCCCTTCTTATGTTATGTTGTAGAGCAGCATGGAGAGTGGACAGGTCACTGCCATTCTGACAGCCAAGTCAGCCATGATAGCCAGAGGTTCTAGGACCAACAACGAGCTGTGAGTCCAAGAGCTCCAGCCCAACTGGCATTTCAACGGGAAGGATCTCCGGTGTAACAGCCAGATGTGACACCTGACTCTGGCTTCCTCGTCACAGCTTCAACCAGACTGGATATAAACAGTGTCTAGAATCACAGTTTGTAGATGTATGGGAGGACCTTAATATGTTGTAAGTGAAGGTCTTGTTAGTGATGTTGTTAGTGGAGGTGTTGTTAGTGGAGATGTTGTTAGTGGAGGTGTTGTTAGTGGAGGTGTTGTTAGTGATGTTGTTAGTGGAGGTGCTGTTAGTGGAGGTGCTGTTAGTGATGTTGTTAGTGGAGGTGCTGTTAGTGGAGGTGCTGTTAGTGATGTTGTTAGTGGAGGTGCTGTTAGTGGAGGTGCTGTTAGTGATGTTGTTAGTGGAGGTGCTGTTAGTGGAGGTGTTGTTAGTGATGTTGTTAGCGGAGGTGCTGTTAGTGGAGGTGCTGTTAGTGATGTTGTTAGTGGAGGTGTTGTTAGTGGAGGTGTTGTTAGTGATGTTGTTAGCGGAGGTGCTGTTAGTGGAGGTGTTGTTAGTGGAGGTGTTGTTAGTGGAGATGTTGTTAGTGGAGGTGTTGTTAGTGGAGGTGTTGTTAGTGATGTTGTTAGTGGAGGTGTTGTTAGTGGAGGTGCTGTTAGTGGAGGTGCTGTTAGTGATGTTGTTAGTGGAGGTGTTGTTAGTGGAGGTGTTGTTAGTGATGTTGTTAGTGGAGGTGTTGTTAGTGGAGGTGCTGTTAGTGGAGGTGCTGTTAGTGATGTTGTTAGTGGAGGTGTTGTTAGTGGAGGTGTTGTTAGTGATGTTGTTAGCGGAGGTGCTGTTAGTGGAGGTGTTGTTAGTGGAGGTGTTGTTAGTGGAGATGTTGTTAGTGGAGGCGTTGTTAGTGGAGGTGTTGTTAGTGGAGGTGCTGTTAGTGGAGGTGTTGTTAGTGGAGGTGTTGTTAGTGGAGATGTTGTTAGTGGAGGCGTTGTTAGTGGAGGTGTTGTTAGTGGAGGTGTTGTTAGTGGAGGTGCTGTTAGTGATGTTGTTAGTGGAGGTGCTGTTAGTGGAGGTGTTGTTAGTGATGTTGTTAGTGGAGGTGCTGTTAGTGGAGGTGCTGTTAGTGATGTTGTTAGTGGAGGTGCTGTTAGTGGAGGTGTTGTTAGTGATGTTGTTAGTGGAGGTGCTGTTAGTGATGTTGTTAGTGGAGGTGCTGTTAGTGGAGGTGTTGTTAGTGATGTTGTTAGTGGAGGTGCTGTTAGTGGAGGTGCTGTTAGTGGAGGTGCTGTTAGTGATGTTGTTAGTGGAGGTGCTGTTAGTGGAGGTGCTGTTAGTGATGTTGTTAGTGGAGGTGCTGTTAGTGGAGGTGCTGTTAGTGGAGGTGCTGTTAGTGGAGGTGCTGTTAGTGATGTTGTTAGTGGAGGTGCTGTTAGTGGAGGTGCTGTTAGTGGAGGTGCTGTTAGTGGAGGTGCTGTTAGTGATGTTGTTAGTGGAGGTGCTGTTAGTGGAGGTGCTGTTAGTGGAGGTGCTGTTAGTGATGTTGTTAGTGGAGGTGCTGTTAGTGGAGGTGCTGTTAGTGGAGGTGCTGTTAGTGATGTTGTTAGTGGAGGTGTTGTTAGTGGAGGTGCTGTTAGTGGAGGTGCTGTTAGTGATGTTGTTAGTGGAGGTGCTGTTAGTGGAGGTGCTGTTAGTGGAGGTGCTGTTAGTGATGTTGTTAGTGGAGGTGCTGTTAGTGGAGGTGCTGTTAGTGGAGGTGCTGTTAGTGGAGGTGCTGTTAGTGATGTTGTTAGTGGAGGTGCTGTTAGTGGAGGTGCTGTTAGTGGAGGTGCTGTTAGTGGAGGTGCTGTTAGTGATGTTGTTAGTGGAGGTGCTGTTAGTGGAGGTGCTGTTAGTGATGTTGTTAGTGGAGGTGCTGTTAGTGGAGGTGCTGTTAGTGGAGGTGCTGTTAGTGGAGGTGCTGTTAGTGATGTTGTTAGTGGAGGTGCTGTTAGTGGAGGTGCTGTTAGTGGAGTTGATGTTAGAGATGTTGTTAGTGGAGGTGATGTTAGTGGAGGTGCTGTTAGTGGAGGTGCTGTTAGTGGTGGTGCTGTTTGTGTTGTTGTTAGTGGAGGTGCTGTTAGTGATGTTGTTAGTGGAGGTGCTGTTAGTGGAGGTGCTGTTAGTGGAGGTGCTGTTAGTGGAGGTGCTGTTAGTGATGTTGTTAGTGGAGGTGCTGTTAGTGGAGGTGCTGTTAGTGGAGGTGCTGTTAGTGGAGATGTTGTTAGTGGAGGTGCTGTTAGTGGAGGTGCTGTTAGTGGAGGTGCTGTTAGTGATGTTGTTAGTGGAGGTGCTGTTAGTGGAGGTGCTGTTAGTGGAGGTGCTGTTAGTGATGTTGTTAGTGGAGGTGCTGTTAGTGGAGGTGCTGTTAGTGGAGGTGCTGTTAGTGATGTTGTTAGTGGAGGTGCTGTTAGTGATGTTGTTAGTGGAGGTGCTGTTAGTGGAGGTGCTGTTAGTGATGTTGTTAGTGGAGGTGCTGTTAGTGGAGGTGTTGTTAGTGGAGGTGCTGTTAGTGATGTTGTTAGTGGAGGTGCTGTTAGTGGAGGTGCTGTTAGTGATGTTGTTAGTGGAGGTGCTGTTAGTGGAGGTGTTGTTAGTGGAGGTGTTGTTAGTGATGTTGTTAGTGGAGGTGTTGTTAGTGATGTTGTTAGTGGAGGTGTTGTTAGTGATGTTGTTAGCGGAGGTGCTGTTAGTGGAGGTGTTGTTAGCGGAGGTGCTGTTAGTGGAGGTGTTGTTAGTGATGTTGTTAGTGAAGGTGTTCTTAGTGGAGGTGTTGTTAGTGAAGGTGTTGTTAGTGAAGGTGTTGCAGTGAAGATGTTGTTAGTGAAGGTGTTCTTAGTGAAGGTGTTGTTAGTGAAGGTGTTGCAGTGAAGATGTTGTTAGTGAAGGTGTTCTTAGTGGAGGTGTTGTTAGTGAAGATGTTGTTAGTGAAGGTGTTCTTAGTGGAGGTGTTGTTAGTGAAGATGTTGTTAGTGAAGGTGTTGTTAGTGAAGGTGTTGTTAGTGAAGGTGTTCTTAGTGGAGGTGTTGTTAGTGAAGGTGTTCTTAGTGGAGGTGTTGTTAGTGAAAGTGTTGTTAGTAAAGGTGTTGTTAGTGAAATGTTGTTAGTGAAGGTGTTGTTAGTGAAAGTGTTGTTAGTGAAAGTGTTGTTAGTGAAGGTGTTGCTAGTGAAGGTGTTGCTAGTGAAGGTGTTGTTAGTGAAGGTGTTGTTAGTGAAGGTGTTGTTAGTGAAGGTGTTGTTAGTGAAGGTGTTGTTAGTGAAGGTGTTGCTAGTGAAGGTGTTGCTAGTGAAGGTGTTGTTAGTGAAAGTGTTGCTAGTGAAGGTGTTGTTAGTGAAAGTGTTGTTAGTGAAGGTGTTGTTAGTGAAGGTGTTGTTAGTGAAAGTGTTGCTAGTGAAGGTGGTGTTGCTAGTGAAGGTGTTGTCAGTGAAAGTGTTGTTAGTGAAGGTGTTGTTAGCGGAGGTGTTGTTAGTAGAGGTGTTGTTAGTGAAGGTGTTGTTAGCGGAGGTGTTGTTAGTGAAGGTGTTGCTAGTGAAGGTGTTGTTAGTGAAAGTGTTGTTAGTGAAGGTGTTGTTAGTGAAGGTGTTGTTAGTGAAGGTGTTGTTAGCGGAGATGTTGTTAGTAGAGGTGTTGTTAGTGAAGGTGTTGTTAGTGAAGGTGTTGTTAGTGAAGGTGTTGTTAGTGAAGGTGTTGTTAGTGAAGGTGTTGTTAGTGAAGGTGTTGTTAGTGAAGGTGTTGTTAGTGAAGGTGTTGTTAGCGGAGGTGTTGTTAGTAGAGGTGTTGTTAGTGAAGGTGTTGTTAGTGAAGGTGTTGTTAGTGAAGGTGTTGTTAGTGAAGGTGTTGTTAGTGAAGGTGTTGTTAGCGGAGGTGTTGTTAGTAGAGGTGTTGTTAGTGAAGGTGTTGTTAGCGGAGGTGTTGTTAGTGAAGGTGTTGTTAGTAGAGGTGTTGTTAGTGAAGGTGTTGTTAGTGAAGGTGTTGTTAGTGAAGGTGTTGTTAGTGAAGGTGTTGTTAGTGAAGGTGTTGTTAGTGGAGGTATTGTTAGTGAAGGTGCTGTTAGTGAAGGTGTTGTTAGCGGAGGTGTTGTTAGTGAAGGTGTTGCTAGTGAAGGTGTTGCTACTGGAGGTGTTGTTAGTGAAGGTGTTGTTAGTGAAGGTGTTGTTAGCGGAGGTGTTGTTAGTTAAGGTGTTGTTAGTGAAGGTGTTGATAGTGAAGGTGTTGTCAGCTGAGGTGTTGTTAGTTAAGGTGTTGTTAGTTAAGGTGTTGTTAGTGAAGGTGTTGTTAGTGAAGGTGTTGTTAGCGGAGGTGTTGTTAGTTAAGGTGTTGTTAGTGAAGGTGTTGTTAGTGAAGGTGTTGCTACTGGAGGTGTTGTTAGTGAAGGTGTTGGTGATGGTGTGTTGTTAGTGGAAGTGTTGTTAGTGAAGGTGTTGTTAGTGAAGGAGTTGTTAGCGGAGGTGTTGTTAGTTAAGGTGTTGTTAGTGAAGGTGTTGTTAGTGAAGGTGTTGTTAGCGGAGGTGTTGTTAGTTAAGGTGTTGTTAGTGAAGGTGTTGTTAGTGCAGGTGTTGTTAGTGTCACTGGTAGAGAGGTGCTCCTCTCACTTCACTCGCCCCAGTTCGAATCTCCGTATAGTTATAAATTTTGTAGTGTAGCTTACTGACCCTTCACCTGTACGCTTAGCTGTACCATTCACCTGTACCTTTAGCTGTACCATTCACCTGTACCCTTAGCTGTACCTTTCAGGGGTCAGTCGGTACAATATACAAAAAAATCGAGAAAAGACTGAATATATTTCTCAGCTCTGTGTCATTCTGACTCTGAGCTTAAACGGGTTTAGACCCAAACTATTAACACTTACTTTTACTGGTGTTAAACCAGGCGTTTTGTGTGGTAGATTAAACCCGACAGCAACGTTGTTGAACACAGTGGTGAGGTCTGTTGAACCCTGGCACTGTTGTTGAACCATGGCACTGTTGTTGAACCATGGCACTGCTGTTGAACCATGGCACTGTTGTTGAACCATGGCAATGTTGTTAAACCATGGCAATGTTGTTGAACCCTGGCACTGCTGTTAAACCATGACACTGTTGAACTATGGCATTGTTGTTGAATCATGGCACTGTTGTTGAACCATGGCACTGCTGTTGAACCATGGCACTGTTGTTGAAACATGACACTGTTGTTAAACCATGGCACTGTTGAACTATGTCATTGTTGTTGAACCATGGCACTGTTGTTGAACCATGGCACTGTTGTTGAACCATGGCACTGCTGTTAAACCATGACACTGCTGTTGAACCATGGCACTGTTGTTGAACCATGGCACTGTTGTTGAACCATGGCACTGTTGTTGAACCCTGGCACTGTTGTTGAACCATGTCACTGTTGTTAAACCATGGCACTGTTGTTGAACTGAGGTGAGGTCTGTTGAACTGTGGCACTGTTGTTGAACCATGGCACTGTTGTTGAACCATGTCACTGTTGTTAAACCATGGCACTGTTGTTGAACTGATGTGAGGTCTGTTGAACTGTGGCACTGTTGTTGAACTGTGGCACTGTTGTTGAACTGTGGCACTGTTGTTGAACTGTGGCACTGTTGTTGAACTGTGGCACTGTTGTTGAACTGTGGCACTGGATTGGGAGAGAGAGAGAGAGAGAGAGAGAGAGAGAGAGAGAGATGACTTCACATCGCAAAATAGCAAGAATATCTACGCTATCTGGCTATTGTCCCAGTAGTTACTGCAGTGTTTGTGGGTATACCACAAGGAACAAAATTCTTCTTAGATGTAAGGAGCCTACTTGTTCCAACTACTGCCACACAGATTGCATTCCAGAAGAATTTTGTTGCAGCCAGGTTGAAAATTTCAGAAAATTGAAAGATATCCATAATCCTGTAGTATATGTGGATACAAGCCTGGAACTACAGGAGGAAGGTTCAGAAGTCATACCTCAGGGACTTCTATCCAAAGATCAAGATCTTGGGCTGTGTTGTAAAGTTGCAGCTAAGATAATCCATCACAGGGAAGCACTTCATGAGCTCCTCAAATCATTGAATAACCTTCAAGCTATTGTAGAAGGCCAGTGCAAGCCTACATCAAGTGACGTAAGCTGCTCAGCTGATGGTGACACTATTGACAAAGACTGGAAGTCCCACACTGAGCTTAACTCAGGGGTAAATAACTGGTGGAATTCTGTCATCGCTAAGGTCCCACAGACTGACAGAGTTCAAAACACTACCTTTGGGAATTCTAACACAATTCCTCTGACCACCACAGAGGGAACAAATCCTCTTCCCAGCAACGAAGGAATCCTTGGATCTGTTAATTCTCCTACACCTGACATCTCTGCTTCAGCTACTGCCAGTCCACTAGGCGGTGCACATACCATCTCTGATCCTACACCTGCCAGCACACCTGCCGACACTATTCCAGCATCTGGCAGAAGTGCTTCATCGGCAAGTTCTGAGTCAGGAGTTTCTCCACCAGAGATTGGTGCAATTAATAATCAGGGAACTATCACTTCACCTGATTACCTACTGCACCAAAGTACGAACAGCAGAGACACATCTGTCAGAACTGGTAGAGGACGGGGTAGAGGACGTGGAAGAGGGCGTGGAGGAGGAAGACATCTACAGCCATCTCACCCTCCGCTAACACAGTCCCAGCGGCAGAACCTGAGGACAAATCAGCAAAACACAGGAGATGCAACAAATCATAGTCCACCCTCCCAGGCACCTAGGCAGTGCTCTCGCTGTCACCGGAAGGGGCACACCGCCAACAACTGCCTGCGAGATACCAGGTGCAATTACTGCTACAAGAAAGGACATCAGGAGGGCCAGTGTCGGAAGAAAAAGGAACTTGACAGACAGGACCACCTGTTTAGAGACCTGTTCTCGGAACAAACCAGCAGGATCTCTGAATTGGTGAACACTCTCACACGTCACCCACTCAGCTACTCCTATCTCAGCCCAGCAGGTGGTACTGTGCCTTATACAAGACCACAGACCTACATCCCTGCAGCTGCCTCAGTACCCTACCTCTCTCAAGACCAGGCACCTTACATGCTTTACATACACACCCACCACCTCAAGCTGACCACATCATGAGGAACCAGTCTATCAGCATCCTGTCGGCCAACATTAGAGGTTTCATTACTAATGTTGGAGAGCTCACACATAGCTTTGTGAACACTCGACGTCCCGACATGATAGCTGTTGTTGAAACATTTTTGGATGACAGGAATTGCTGGCTACACCTCATGGATGAGAAGAGACAGGCAAGGGCAAGGAGGAGGTGTTGCTGTGTGCTTCTCTAAAAGTGTTCATGCCCAGCACATAGATGCTGCCACCCCTACTCATCTTGAAATGATGTTCTTCAAGCTCTGCATAAACACTAGTACCTCTGTACTAGCATGTGCAATGTACAGACCTCAGTGGCACCATGCAAACCCCATCAACTTCCTAATGGAAAATATGGACTCCCTTCTGCTACAACACAACTGTCAACATATCATAATTGTTGGTGACCTCAACCAACACCTCATACAGAGGGACTTTGATGACCTTTTTGTAGTATTTAACATGAGAAACTTTGTTGATTTCCCTACTCACATCTCTGGCTCCTCCCTTGATCCAGTAGTGAGTGATCTGACAGAAGGTATAGTCACTTGTCAACCCCTCGGCTACGTTGGATCGTCTGACCACAAGGCTGTTTTTACGACACTTAAGATCCCAACAGAACGAGGTGAGGAGTCCACACGCACAACCTGGCTATGGGAAAGAGGTAACTGGCCAGCCCTTTACTCTGAGCTCGCCACCACCGATTGGAATGCTCTTCTCCAAGGGGATGTTGACAACCAAGTGAAAGCCTTCACTGGACATATTCTTAATCTACAACAAGAACACATTCCTCACCGGCAATATGTGACGAAGCCTACAGATCAGCCTTGGTTTGGCTTTCGTTGTAGAGAGGCTGCTACTGCTAAGTATAAAGCATGGCGAAGGTATAAGAGACATCCTACCACCTATAATAGGAACTTGCACAGGCAAGCCTGTAGGCATATGGGTGACGTTCAAAAGTGGGCCATTGCTAAATGGGAGGTGGACACTAAAAGAAAGCTAGCATCAGGTAGGGTAGGCTCCAAAACCTGGTGGTCCCTGGTCAAAGACAGACAAGGTTATCTGCCTGATGAACTCATTCCACCTCTAAATCGACAGGATGGGACCACCTCTACTAGTAGTCAAGAGAAGGCGGACCTCTTTGCCGAACACTTTGCTACCAAAATGCAAGTTCCTGATCCAGCAAGGGATCCTCCTTGGCTAGCTGCAAGAACTGTGTCAAAACTGTCAGTGGTGACAATAAGGCAGGAGGAGGTGCATTTCCTTCTTAAATCGCTTGACCAAGAAAAGGCTGTGGGCCCAGACAGGTTGAGCCCAAGATTGCTGAGCTGTGCAGACCAGCTAGCAGCACCTCTAACTCGCATCTTTCAGCACTGCCTAGTACAGTGTAAATGGCCCTCTCTATGGAAAGAGGCAAATGTAGTCCCTGTTCACAAAAAGAAGAGCAGAGCAGAAATCAGCAACTACAGACCAGTGTCACTCCTGTCAATCACTGGTAAGATCCTTGAGACAATAATCTCAAGACAAATGACAGAGTTTTTTGACTACCACTCACTACTTTGTGATCGTCAATATGACTTCAGGAAAGGTTACTCTGCTGCTGATCTGTTGTTAAACCTCTCCACTAAGTGGCACCAGTCACTGGATGAATCAAAAGTCAGCTGTGTGGTAGCACTGGACATTACTGGCGCTTTCGACCGGGTGTGGCACCAGGGCCTCTTAGCAAAACTTCAAGCACTGGGAATTGCAGGCTCTACGTTATGTCTCCTCAGTGATTACCTTCATGGTAGATCTCTAAGTGTAGTTCTCAATGGAACAGAATCAGCAAGACATCCTATTGGGGCAAGTGTTCCACAAGGAAGCGTGCTGGGACCATTGTTATGGAATGTCTACTTCAACGACCTTCTTCATCTCATCCTAGAATCACATGCATATGCAGACGACTGTACACTGACATTCACTTATCCAGGAGAAGAAATGCCAGCTGCTCTAAGCTACATCAATCACCAGCTGAGAGCTATATCAGCTTGGGGAAATAGATGGCAAGTAACATTTGCACCTGAGAAAACGCAAATGATCATCTCTAGGCACCATGATGGTAATGCTGGTACAGTAGTAAGGATGAATGAGAGGGTGTTGGCACCTGGAGAAGAAGTTGATATCCTTGGGGTGAAATTTGACTCCAAACTAACCATGAAGAACCATGTTGTAAATCTTGCAAACAAGGCAGCCAGGAAGCTTACAGCACTTCGCCGTATCTGACATCTGCTTGACAGTAGGGGTTGCAAGATTCTGTACGAAACACAAGTACGCTCACACCTTGAGTAATCTCCACTTTCTTGGTTTGCCTGCCCCCCCCCCTCCTCTCATCTGCGACTGCTTGACAGAGTAGAGAACAGAGCAAGACGTCTCATCTCTCGCCTGGACCCATCCTGGATAGATCTGTCATTTCAGCAGAGCCTTCAACATAGGAGGGATGTGGGTGGCCTTACTGTTATGTACAAGGCCAATATTGTCAAAATACCACACTTGGATCCACTTCGAGGACAGCGTGAAACAAGCTTTTATGCCACAAGACGGGCAGAAAGCAGCAACTTCATTCTGGCTGTACCCTTCTCCAGAACATCACTCCATCTGAGATCATACATACCCAGGATGACTCGAGTATGTAACAAATTTGTACAGCATAATGATGTCAACGAGATAAAGTCAGTTGATCAAATGAAAATGCTGGCCCACAGATGGCTCCAACTTCATCCTGTTCCCTACTTGTATGTCTCATAACAATAAAAATGCTTTCAAATGAGCTGATGTAGGTAACAGCTCTTAGCTTGCCAATAAAGTTAGGAATCCTTAACCTTGTCAAACCCTGTGTAAAAAAAAAAAAAAAGAGAGAGAGAGAGAGAGAGAGAGAGAGAGAGAG
The DNA here is from genome assembly GCF_038502225.1 of Cherax quadricarinatus. Classification (NCBI taxonomy): domain Eukaryota; kingdom Metazoa; phylum Arthropoda; class Malacostraca; order Decapoda; family Parastacidae; genus Cherax; species Cherax quadricarinatus. The sequence continues at coordinate 38,738,101 of NC_091295.1, read as the reverse complement.
AGAGAGAGAGAGAGAGAGAGAGAGAGAGAGAGAGAGAGAGAGAGAGAGAGAGAGAGAGAGAGAGAGAGAGAGAGAGAGAGAGAGGGAGAGAGAGAGAGAGAGAGAGACAAGAGTGAGATATAAGGAGAGGAAAAAATAAACAGAAGACTGGAAAATAAGATAATAAGATAATACGATAATAAGATAATAGGAAAGAGGAAGAGGAGGAGGAGCTAAAAAAGCAAAAAGAGAGAAAGAGAAGATTAGAGATAAGATAAAAAAAAGAGCCTCTGAGAAAAGATATTGTTAATAACCAGCATTGTGAGAACACCCGCAGTGTTCCCTTCCTCAGAACAAACCTGATTACATCTCAGCCCCCCAGGCGCTACATGACCCTTACGGGTGTAGCGCTTCCTACGAGTAATAAAATGAAAGAAAAATTGTGGCTTAAGGGGAGAGAGAGAGAGACAGACAGACAGAGACAGAAAGAGATAGAAAGAGAGAGAGAGAGAGAGAGAGAGAGAGAAAGAGAGAGAGAGAGAGAGAGTTTCCTAAGGGTGACCACCTATGACGTAGCACAGAACTACCACCATCACCGTCACCCTCACTACCACCATCACCATCACCCTCACTACCATCATCACCACCACTCTCACTACCACCATCACCATCACCCTCACTACCACCATCACCACCATTCTCACTACCACAATCACCATCACTCACACTACCACCATCACCATCACTCACACTACCACCATCACTCGCACTACCACCATCACCATCACTCTCACTACCACCATCACCATCACTCTCACTACCACCATCACAATCACTCTCACTACCACCATCACTCTCACTACCACCATCACCACCACTCTCACTACCACCATCACCACCACTCTCACTACCACCATCACTCTCACTACCACCATCACCACCACTCTCACTACCACCATCACCATCACTCTCAATACCACCATCTCCATCATCATTCGTCTCTCAACCTGCGGGCTGAGAGGACGCTTTCTGAGCCTGCTCCTGCTTACACCTGGTGGCGAACCGTGTACTACAGTACACAAGATGGCGGATCGTCAGGGTAGAAGAGTAAACACGGTCTGTGTTGAATTCATTCGTGGCTCTCTCAGTGGTGCAACGATGCATGTCTTGTTGCCTACCATTATTCGCGACGTCTACGGCATCCCCACTGAGGAATTATATGGTGTGGCTCTCAATGGGATGTCGAGGTTTTTTGTAAAATTCGCAAATGCCGGCTTTTACTCCAAGATTGTGGAAGCTTTTCAAGAGAGGAAAATGGCGGTGAATTCAGCCGTAGAGGTATGCCTGCATGACGTCTCCACATACGTCACCTGGGTCAAAGTAAGGAACGTGCCTTTCGAGGCGGAGGAGTATGTCATTCGGAAAGTTTTTGGTAAATACGGCACGGTACATGCAGCGACCAAGGGAGTGTGGAGGGAGGGCCCATATGAGGGGCTCCCGGAAGCCTCCTGCACCCTCAAGATGACATTAAAACAGCCGATTCCATCTTACGTTCATCTAGAACACTACAGAACACAAGTTTTTGTTCACTATGCAGGCCAACGTAAGACATGCAGATTATGCAACTCGTATGACCATATGGCTGCTCTGCTCCAGACGCCTGGTTGTACGCATCCGGGAACCTTCTCCTGTGGTCCTAAGAACCGAGGCCTTTGATCTGGAGACTGGTCCCTCGCCTGAACAAGGACCTAAGCTTTGGAGTGAGGAAGTACAACAAGAGGAGACGCGGTCTATGGTGTGTGCCACCCTGTCGGTGGACACTACAAACGTGCCCACGTCACCTGTGGGGCCTACGGAGCCTGTGGGGTTGTCACAGGAAAGTTTGCTGGAGAACGTGCTAAACGATCTCCTGGATGGGGCAGAGCATAGCCCAGACGTTTCACCGGAGTGTCAAGAAGTGGTGAACGATGATTCGCCAAATATGGGAGACCTGGACGTGACTACAATGACACGGTTGCATGAGGTGGTGGTGGAAGTCCACCAGGAGGCTTCATCTGGTGAGGAGATGTGTGTGGAAGTTGGTTCCCGCAAAAGGACGGCAGGAGTGTCGGATATGGACGAGGTCCTGACACCGGGACAGCGTCCAGGGAAGAAATTATGGTCGAAAGTGGCTGAGGCGCCTCTTGCAGACGGGGTTGTGGCAAGCGCCCGGCATATGGGTAGGGCACGGGGGGGTGAGGGGGGCCTTGGGAAGTCAAAGGTCAAAGAAGGTCAGTGTAATGTACGTGTGGGAACGGGAAAGACCCACAAACATAGAGGAAAACCTCCTTTTGTGAATTCAAGTGTGTTACCATCAATGTAAATGGCCTGCGGGCAGAGTTTAAGTGTGTGTGGATGGAGTGGTTCTTGCGCAGGTATGCTGTGGACGTATGTTTCATACAAGAACACAATTATAAGTTTGGGCGAGAGTTACGGTTAAAAGGCTACCGAATGTATGTTAGCAGTTCTTTAAAATTAAATGGTGGGGTAGCTATAGCGGCGAAGGAGTCCAGCCCTTGGCGTGTCTTAAGATGGGAGGAGGGGGGAGGTGGGAGGGTGGTGAGGGTAGATGGGTACTGGGGTGAGGTGAGGGTTTGTTTTATTGGCGTTTACATGCCAGCAGAAAGCAACACTAAAGTTAAAATAGAATTTGAGGGAGGCTTTAACGTTTTACACTTGGGGTTTGCCATTCATTACCGTCATGGGTGGGGATTGGAATTGCGTTATCCGCCATGGCGATGTTGAACTGCGGGGGGCGGGGTGCGTTTTACCTGTCTTACGGAATCTGCTGGGGGATGCAGGGATTTATGATGTGGTGGGGCGGGGTGGGTGGGGGTGGAGCATACGTTCGTTCGCAGGGGCTATGCGGCCCGTCTGGATAGACTTTATGTAACACAAGGAATTAGAGTTGGGCACGTACAGAACTTTGATGTGGGGTTTTCAGATCACCGTGCAGTGCTAGCGGACTTGAACTGGGATGGAATGATCAGGGTTTATCCAGGTTATTGGAAACTGAACGTGAGGCTATTGGAGGGGGAGGGGGATGGGTCAGCTTTTCAGGACTGGTGGAAGAATATCTAGGAAACGCGACGGGCAGGTGAATGTTTGTTGGAATGGTGGGAAACGTGTGCCAAACCTGGAATAGCGAGTTATTATAAGAAGCGGGGAAAAGAGGAGGCGAGGTGGAGGTATGGGCTGCAAAACTATCTGGAGGGGCAGCTAAATGATTACTATGTGGGGGGCGGGAGTAGTAGTAGGTATGACGACATTGAACATCTTCGTAGTCGACTTGCAGAAATTCACAATGAACGTTTCAATGCGGTTAGAGTCAGAGCAGGTATGGAAGAAGTGCTATGGGGTGACAAACCTTCGGGTTGTGTCTTGCGCAAATTTAGGGTCAGGCAACAGGCGACGTCCCTCTTGCAATTGGAAGTATGCACGGGTTTGGGTGGTTACCTGCCAGGTCAAGTACTTTTCACCACGGACAGCATGAGTTTTTATGCTGATCTATGGTTTGGGGAAAAGCTACGTAGGGGAGTAGGGGAGGGGGTCCATGCGGGTGGCCTGGTGAGGAGGGATTTCAGAAAAATTATAAGTGACAGGGATAGAACGGTACTAGAAGGTAGAATTCGAGTAGAGGAGGTAGAGGAGGCGATTTTTAGTATGAGTAAAGGAAAGGCGCCAGGTATAGATGGCATTTCGAATTATTTTTATAGGGCGCATTGGGGAAGTATTAAGCATTGTTTGGTTGATGTATTAAATTGCATGCTCACGGAGGGGAGGTTAGGTATGTCACAAAGTACGGGGGTAGTTGTGTTGGAGCCCAAAAAGGGAGGGGGGAGGGGTCTGAGTGCATATAGAGCAATATCTCTTATGTGCTCTGACTATAAAATCCTTGCAAAAGTTTTAGGAAACAGAATGAGGAAGGTTATGGGGTCGGTTATTCACGAGGGACAGCTAGGCATACCAGGTAGGAGCATGAGGGACGGACATGTACGTATTAGGGAGTTTTTGGAGGAATGTCAAGGGGGGGGTGTCCTCGGGCTTGACTGGCAAAATGCTTATGACTGTGTTGATAGGGATTTATTGAGGCTTATTTTATTGAAGCAGGGTTTTGGAGAGGGGATTGTAAGATGGGTTGATACCTTGTATGTCACGGCTATGGTACACGTACAGGTAAACGGTAAATTGGGGCAGCCGGTCCGTATGGAAAGGGGTTTGAGGCAAGGGTGCCCCCTCTCCCAGCTGCTTTTTGCTTGTATGCAAAACCCCTTTTATGAGCTGGTGGATGGTGGTTTGAGGCATGGAACGCTGAGCAGTGACCATGCAGCGCGTGTGGTCGGGTACGTAGATGATACCACAATTTTGTTAAAAGGGGAGGAGGATTTGCAGATCGTGGGATGGATTGTTGAGTTTTTGGGGGCAGAGTCTGGCATGTGCATCAATAAGGCAAAATCGAAATTATTGGAGGTGGGTACATGGGTGGGGGGGAGGTTGGGCGAAAGGTATGGGTGGTCAGTCGTGGTGCAACTTAGAATATGTGGTATCGTGTACATGGCAGATGAGAGGGAGAGCCGAAGGGTAAACTCTGAATTGGTGGTTAACAAGGCTTTAGATCGACTTCGGGGGTTAAGAGCTGGGGATGTCGCGTTGCAACAGAGGACAGTAGTGGTTAATACACTTGTTTATAGTAAAGTATGGGGTGTGGCTGCGGTGTACCCTTTAAGAGATATGGATATTAAGGAACTGCAGAGAAGGGTCTTACGTTATGTTTGGGGTTTCGGGAGAGCTTGGTTAAGTCGGGAGGTTGTCACGACCCATGTTCGTTTGGGGCCACGGGTGAAGGCTCTCTATGTAAAGCAGCGGTTCCTCAGGGCGGGCGGTGAGAAGGGCATCCGGGTGGGTCGGGTAATGATCGAAATGCGTAAATGGTGGAGCGACAGGGGATTAATCGAGTGTGAGGACATGCTGCGTTTGTTGTTAAAGTTGAGAAATGCACAACGGATCCGGGTGGGGCAAATGGTCAGCATATGTTGTCGTAGGGAAATTGTACAGGGATTGTCTGTTTTTCCGCTGTATAATTGGGGGGGAAATATGGGAAGGATTTTGTAAACTTAAGTTGGCACCAAGGGTTCGTGAATTGGTGTACAGATTTGTCATGGGGATTTTAGCATCAAAATCGGTCTTACATAGGATGGGTTTGGTAAGGGAGGCGGATTGCTTGCGTTGCGGTCTCGAAGAAACAGCTTTTCATGCTGTCTACTTTTGTGATACCTTGGACAAAGTTCGTTCGTGGTTGGGGCGGGTTTTAGATTTTCTTAGTGGGGGAAGTATTTCAACCTTACGAGCCTTAACATTGGACGTTAGCGGAGTATCAAGTGAGGTACGAAGAGCAATAATGTACGTGGTGGCTGATTTCCTCTATATCTCGTGGGGTATGCGGGAAACCAGGGGATCAGTTAGGATCAGGGCAATTGCGGCAGGTATCTACAGAACGTATTGCAGAAATAAACTCATATATGGTAGAAGTTGGGATAATAGTTTTCCTGCAAAGTATCGAAGTCTTACTGTTCAAATGTTGCTGCAACTGCGGGTGGGGTAAGGCAACGGGGAGCTGGACTCCCCCCGTGGTAGCACCAAACGGTATGTTAGAGACTTCAGGGTAGAGGGCGGGGTTTAGGGAGTGACGTGTATGTATTATGAATGGTTCCGTGCATCTGTGTGTGTATGGTTGTGGTGTTGTGGCGTTGTGGGGCACTGAGATCTTGGATTAATCATAAAATGGTCATGCATTTTGATAATACAGATAAAAAGCAATACTTCAGTATATGTTCCAGCCTCTAACAAGACTGAATTGGTTCCCGACTATAGCCGGGGTTTGGTGAAGTATGATGGGTCTTTCCTGGAATTCCCGTTAGGTTTAGTTTAGTCTTTTGTAAGCGGAAGTCATGCTGATGTCACCGCTAAAAGTACAACGTTATACTGGCCTTTAAGGGGAATGTTCATAAGCAGACCTTTGGTGATGATTGTAAACGTTTTATGAAGGGCAAAAAGTGTCATTTGCCTGAAATTGTTTTTGTATATGTAGTAGCGGTCTCTGCTGTGAGGGATGGGGGTTGAGATGTATAATGTCCTATATTGCAATCTATGGCCATTCAAGTTCCTTGGACAGCAGCTTTTGTGGGATGTTGTTCCCTCACCCAGTGACATCACATGTATTTTTTTTTTATCATTTATGGTGCACATAGTCAGTTGATGTTCAATTAAGCACCTTTACTAATATCACTATATACAAGCAAGGTATACTTTTTGTGGGTTTATAATTAGTTTGAGAAACTAAATATGGGGTTGGTCGGGGTATTAGGTGTCTTAGGTTTTCCTCATATGTAATCATACATGCTAGATCTGTAAAAGTCTTAATTATTAAAGGATTTTTGCATGTTTTGATTACTTTTTCAATAAATGCAAAATCTGGACAAGCATGACAACTGTTATATTAATGAATATATGTCAATATGTCCATGAGCTGTGGTAAACCTGTTTGATTTAGAATAGGGGGGTAAAAGGGGGGGGTGTTGGAAGCCACACGGAGTTGTGTGGTTCATTAGGGTTTGGAAGGTTATCACATCTATTGCCGGATAGGTCTTGTATTATTTTATTTATTAACTGTTATGTACTGTTTTAAATAAAATCTTGCTTAACATAGGTGCATGGGATATAATGCATAGGGGATGAGGGACAGTTTGTGTCAGCACAAAGTTAAACGTCTGTGTGCTTTTGACAATGAAATTTATAATTCTGTGTAAGAACTGATACTGTGTTCTTTTATCTATTTAATGTATTGTATTGTTTTAAATAAAATATAAAAAAAATGCAAAACCAAAAATATAGAACACCATGTTTCAATTTCAAGAGTCATGTAGGTTTCTGATGGTTATTTTATATAACTATAGTACCATTGAGTGTGCAATGTATTAGTTTATATGATATTGTTTTTGTATATAAATTTTTTTATATAATCATAGTACCATGGAGTGTGCAATGCATTAGTTTATATGAAATTGTTTTTGTATATAAAATTTCATATATAAAATGAATAAGACTGTCAGGTTTTGGTTATATAGTTATTTTGTGGTTAAGATATGTTCCGGTAGTTGTCTGTTTAGTTATATGTTGTCTTCTTATATAAAGTTTTCGCGTTTCTGTTTTAAATCATCTATGTATACCATCCATGTATACTGTATTTTTAAATAAAATATAAAAAAAAAATCTCCATCACCCTCACTACCACTGTTGCAACCCCTGAATGGGTTGCAATATATATAATGTATATTATGATTATGAATACAATGTATATTACCTTTTCATATAATTTTATATTGCTTATATTTGCGATAATAGCTAAATCGTAAATATATTGCTTTATATTATTATTGTTTGACTTAGCTAAATTTTGTGAGGTAGGATGTAACATATTATGTGCTCAGTTCTAGTCTTGGTTGTCTAACTACTGTAATTATCGCTTGTGGCTCGTTAGACTGCCGGCTTCTTGCTGGGCAGCTGTCCACGGAGCTATCACGTGATCGAGGGGGGGGGTGTCCTCACCTCGCCTGAAGTATTCAGTCTGGTCTAGACTCTCTTGGTGGTTGGACAGATTGTCTGTCTCATTATTCTTGTTAGTTCTGTAGAACTCTGTTCACAGAACATTGTATAGACTTAGTGATTTTCGACGTTGTACTGAGGTTGTGTGTCACATAGACACTCGAAACATCTCAGGTCCTGAGCTGTAGCTTCTCACCTAACTTGTACTGGTATCTGTGTATTATCACAGTCGGGGATTTTCTTATGCTGAACTTAGATTCAGTAGTATAGGAGTTTTGTGACTTTTGTGGAGGATCTGCAGATGGTCCCTACTTAGTGTCGTTATATTATCTCCTTGTTCCTGATTCTGTGTCGCAGTTGCTTGTTATATTGCTACTGGGATTAGCATTCTTTTTATTGTTCAAGCAGACTGTTCTGACTGCCAGTTGGTCAAGAAGTTAGTTTATTTGAGGACTTTGTCAGTCACTTGTTTAAGTCTAGTCGAGTCGTGAGACATAGCGAACTACTTAGAGCACTTACACACATACATACTTACTTGTACATATTTGTAATATCTTATTAAATGTTAATGTACCAGACGGTACTTAAGAATTATAAATGTGGTATGTGCTTTCAGCACAATAATATTGTACTTGAGAGAAGTGATATTATTTTGATTACTGTGATTAATTTAATTTAATTTAATTTGATAATATACCTCTAGACTTAATAAATTTATTAAATTTTAATTTCTCTAGTTAGTAGCCTACCAGTTGTAATCCTGAAGCACTATTGAATCATACTGAATTTTAATGGATAATTGGACAAGGATACTGACTAATTGTTACGAAAACCCAGTAACAGGCTGGATGCTAGAAGGGCAGTCCTTCCTAGTATTCACTGGAGATCTCTAAGCTTTTAGAATCGCGTGTTTTGTAACAAATGGGGGCCTGTCCGGGAGGCTCTTGATCCAAGGTGTTGGAGAAATTGTCCAGTTTGACATTCTAGTAACTCTATGGTCAAACACTTTGAGTACTTTTCTAATGTGAAGACTTTGAGTTTAGTCTTGTACAACATACCAGGTGGATGTATGTACCTGACTGAGTCTCTTGATCCAAGGAGATGGAAATACTGTTTATGAGTTCTAGCTCTAAGACAACCAACACTAAAATTCCTATCAGGATTATAGTTTCCCATAATCACTCTCTCGTAGTATAATTATTTTCGTGATGTATGCCAAAGTGAAACAGTTAATTGATACTCTGACTTTGTCTGAGTTAAGTACATTAAAACTGCAAACGTGTTGGCGAGTAGCCAAATATCTCGGTGTGACGTATAACAGGAATTACACCGCAGAAACTGTCAGAGCATTAATTAAAGATATATTGTTTCCTGCTCATACAGAGATGTCTGATTATGATTCAGATTCAGAAAGCCTAGTGTCACAATTAGGAAGTATGCCTCTGATGAAGTAGAAGAAAGAGCAACTAAGGCAGAAGTGAGCCTAGTGTCTGAGCTTAGTGTAGCTCGGTTCTCGCTCACGCCTTCCCTCACTGACACTAAATTAGTACAGAGTATAGCTGGTAGTATGACTAAGCCTCACGCAAGTACTGTGTATGCTACACCTGTATCTACTTATCCTAGACCAGATCTAGACTCTCTAGAGATGGCTGGACGAGGTGTCCGACCAAAGGAACGTCCAGACCACGTTAGATTCCTTACTCCTCCATTACCCACTGGTCCTATGTTTCAGGAACAGTTTGAGAGGTTTGAACGCCTCATTATGTTGCAGACTGCACAAATAGAGGCACAGAGGAAATTGAACGAAGAAGATTTCCAGAGAGAAAATGTTCGTCTTGGAAGACAACAGACTGATAGATCACAAGGCACATTTAATGTGCAGAAAGCTGCCTCTATGGTTCCTAAGTTTTTTGAGAGTGACTTAGACACCTATTTTGATGTGTTTGAGAACCAGGCACGTGCTATGAACTGGCCACGTAAGCACTGGACAACCTTGTTGCACACAGCTTTGACAGGAAGAGCTCAAACTTGTACTGCTGCTTTACCATTTGCCAAGTACATTAGTTATGATGCTGTCAAACAAACTATTCTAGAGACGTATAACTTGTTACCTGTAAGCATTTCGTACGCTACAACGACGACAAGATCAAACTTGTGTAGAGTTTGCTCGTGAGAAAAAAGTTGCATTTGAGAGGTGGTGTAGGTCTGTCAAGTGTAACAACTACAACAGCCTTGTTCAGTTGTTACTACACGAAGAGTTTAACAACTGTATGTCTGCTGACATACAAGAATATCTGATCGATCATACTACCTCGGATATTCTGGAAACTGCAGCATTAGCAGACAATTACGAGATTTCTCACAAACTTGTACGTACTAAAACACAAAGAAACAAGGTAACTAAACATTGTCCTAGAAGTTGGCAACCTAAATCAGCTGCTCATTGCTGGCCTGATGTACCTGCTACTGTAACTTCTCGTACCTTTACCAGGAAAACTCACAATCCTGAATCTGTCTCTGTGGCTAGACAGAAATCTGATATCGAGAAAAAGAAAGTAAAATGTACATATTGTAACAGAAAAGGACATGCTAGAGAGTATTGCTATAAGTTAGAAAGAGATACGAGAAAGTCGTGCGGCTGGCACTCCCACTCAAGTTGTATCTTCTTCCGAGCAACAAAGGCACCAAAATCCTAGTAATATCTCTGATCTTACTGTTTTAGATAATGTTACTCAGGACAGATGACTAGCGTCAGAAAGTGTATCTGATGAAAAGATTCGTTCAGCGATGAGTCCTTACTTTTCAAGAGGTAGAATAGGATTTGACGAATCACATCTAACTGAGATAATTACTTTCAGAGACACTGGCAGTTATCTCACGTTATTAAGAGAAGATGTACTGCCCATAACTGACGGTACCTATTGCAAGATAGATGTATTGTTAGAAGCCTATGGAGGGGCTGTTATAAAAGTGCCTCTGCACAAAGTTTATATTCAAACAAGCTATTATACTGGTTATATTTCAGTGGGTATATCCAGTGGTGTATTTCCCATCAGGTCAGTGGACTTGTTGATAGGGAACGATATCCTTCATGCTGGTATATGTAAAGAACCACTTGTGATTGATAATAACACTGATGATAATTATGCCATTGAAGCTTGTAGAGAGAAACCTATTTTATTTTCTCTCAGCGCAATTACTAGAGCTATGTCAAAGATACAACAAACATCCTTGTCTCCTGTTGAGTTAGTGGATGACAATGATTTGGGCTTGAATATGTTGTTTAGTGACGCTCTGCGCCCAGGAACATTAACACTGACTCCCCCCGGTCATCAACCTAGTCAGGACACACCTGACGTTAAATTTCTAACTCATGATGATTTAATCAAGGATCAGTTTGTTGATCAGTCACTGGAAAGACTGAGAGATATAGCAGTTACTGAGAGTGAAGCAAAGGATCTCGATAATTGTTACTATTATAGTAATGGTGTACTGATGGAGAAAAATACATGTAAGTTGTCAGCTGATAGTGTTTCCACCACAGTCAAGCATCTCGTAGTGTTACCAGTTACATTTCGTGAACAAGCCATTGATTTTGCTCACAATAGTCCCATTGGAGGACATTTGGGTGTCAAGAAGACACTCGGTAAACTGGCAAAACTTTTTACTTGGCCAAAGATGAAGGAAACAGTAGCTGATCATGTGCGACGTTGCCGTGTGTGTCAAGTGACAGGCAAGCCAGCGCACACACCTCCACCTGCGCCTCTCATTCCTATCACCGTGCATGGTGAACCATTCTCACGTCTTATTATTGATTGTGTTGGTCCTTTGCCTAGAACCAAACTAGGAAACCAATACTTATTTACTATTATGGACACTGCAACACGCTATCCCGAAGCTATTCCTATGAGAAAAATTAATGCTCATGCTACTGTGAGAGCGCTGGTGAAATTTTTCTCCCAGGTTGGATTGCCACGAGAGATACAATCAGATCAGGGATCTAATTTCACTTCTAAGATCTTTCGAGAAGCATTATCCCACCTAGGAATAAAGTCTGTACTTTCAACCAGTTATCATCCACAGTCACTAGGTGCTCTAGAGAGATTTCATCAGACACTGAAGTCCATGATGAGAGCTTATTGTGAACATTTTTCTAGAGACTGGGATGAGGGTATACCTTTTCTTCTGTTCGCTATGAGAGAAAGTGAGCAAGAAAGTCTCGGATTTAGTCCATTTGAATTAATATTCGGACACCAAGTGCGTGGTCCTCTCGCAGTGTTGAAAGATGTGTGGACAGGAAAATCAAATCCATCATTGAGTACTTCACCTTCATTAATGCAGCAACATTTGACAGCCGCTAGAGAGCTAGCTTCGAAAAACCTAGTTTCAGCCCAAGCTAGAATGAAGCAACATTATGACAAGCGTGCTGTCTCTCGCTCTTTTAAAGCAGGAGATAAGGTGATGGCTCGGAAATTAGTACCAGGTCATGCTCTACAAGCCAGGTATGATGGTCCCCTGGAAGTAGTGAAAAAGCTTAGCGATGTAAATTATTTGGTACGTACGCCTGGGAAAAAGAAATCTAATCATGTGTACCATGTTAACCAGCTTAAGGCATACTACGCTAGTCCTCTACCTACTACTTCTATTCTTCCTAGGACAGAGGAAGAAAACGTCAGTCTACCTGACATCTCTAGAGGTATAGAGGTTCGTTTAGAAAATTCAGTGACTCTACAATCACTAGACGATTTTCTTAGTAATCTTGGAATTGATAAAGCTGGTGATATTAAAAACATGATTTTACATTTCCCTGAATTGTTCGGTGATGTTCCTAAACGTTGTACTCTGGGTGTACATGACGATGATGTACAGGGAGCATTACCCATTAAGCAATCACCATACAGAATGAGTCCAACGAAGCATAAAGCATTGAGAGAAGAGGTTGATTTTCTGTTATCTCACGGACTTATTGAGCGCAGTAAAAGTCCATGGGCATCTCCCTGTATTTTAGTGCCTAAACCTGACGGTAGTTTCAGGATGTGCACTGATTACAGGAAAGTGAACTCTGTCACCTTGCCTGATGGTTATCCTCTACCTCGCATTGACGACCTTATTGACCGTGTGTCAGGAGCCCAGTTTGTCAGCCGTTTAGATCTCTTACGAGGCTATTATCAAGTCCCGCTTACTGAACGTGCTCAAGAAATATCTGCTTTTACTGTTCAAGATGGATTGTTTAACTACCTCGTCAATCCCTTCGGCCTATGTAACGCGGCTTCTTCATTCCATCGTATAATGAACGAGTTGACCCACAACTTAGAAGGAGTAGAAGCCTACCTTGACGGCATAGTGGTGTACAGTGACGAGTAGGAACAGCACTTGACGCGTCTCAGAGCATTGTCTGAGAGACTGGAGCACTACAACTTCACTGTTAACTTAGCTAAATGTAGTTTTGGTCAAGCCAAGATTACCTATCTAGGGTTTTGTATCGGCCAAGGTGAGGTTGCTCCTATTGAGGCTAAGGTTCGTGCAATTTCTGAATTTCCAGTGCCACAGGATAGGAAGGGAGTACAGAGATTCCTGGGTATGGCAGGATATTATCGCAGGTTCTGTCCAAACTTTTCTCAGATTGCAGCTCCTCTCACTGAGTTTACTAGTAGTAAAGTTCAGTTCACCTGGACTAGAGATTGTTCAGACTCGTTTAAAAGGTTGAAACGTTTGCTCTCCTCTGCTCCTGTGTTGAAAAGTCCTAATTTTAATCTTCCCTTCTTTTTACATATAGATGCGAGTGGCTATGCAGTGGGTGCTGTGCTGCTCCAACAGTCAACATCCACTGATATTCTCCATCCTATATGTTACTATTCATCTAAGCTTAAACGACACCAGAAAAATTATGCCACTATTGACAAAGAGGCTCTAGCTCTTGTGGTGTCCTTGGAACATTTTGACGTGTATTTGGGCACTTCCCCATTTAAAATTAACGTTTTTTCAGACCACAATCCACTCACTTATATTAACACTATGAAAAGTAAAAATGCTAGGATCATGAGGTGGGCTCTCAGAATCCAACCTTATTCTATTAGTATAAAACACATAAGTGGTCATTGTAATGTAATTGCTGACGCTCTGTCACGTCCTTAATAATTATCAGTTACATTAAATTAACGTAATTTTATGCCCAAATACCTTTTGTTACTTGCTATGTCAAATTCAGTAAAGTAACTTAATCCCTCCAGCCCATATTAACTATGTATACTCATGTCATGTCTAATTATTACATTTATATATTCACAGTAGTGTTGTGTATGAGGAGGAGACATAAGCTGAGTGTTGAGTGGGTAGTGTGGTGTGGGCGATGTACTGCGTGACGCAACACTGTCCTGCCGCAGACCCCCCCCTTCACTACACACCTTAAGCTGTTTCATACTCAGATATCTATACTGCCTCGCATTCCACAACCACTACTTAAGAGTGGAATGCTGTCTCCTGTCTATACAAAGACTATTATGCTTGTCTACGTTATCCTGTCTTTACACTGATGTACATAACCACGAGTATGCAGAGATACGATACTGTGTACTGCCCTAGTACTAGGGGCATATCCTAGTGACAGACGCTGTGAAAGTGTAGAGGTGCTTGGCACAAGAGAGACTCTGATTAATGTTTATATTAAATTGTATTGATATGAGTAATCAGTAATAATGTGAAAGACATTAATGCAACTCCTAGTGCGACCGTTTGTCGTGTTGGGGGGGTGTTGCAACCCCTGAATGGGTTACAATATATATAATGTATATTATGATTATGAATATAATGTATATTACCTTTTCATATAATTTTATATTGCTTATATTTGCGATAATAGCTAAATCGTAAATATATTGCTTTATATTATTATTGTTTGACTTAGCTAAATTTTGTGAGGTAGGATGTAACATATTATGTGCTCAGTTCAAGTCTTGATTGTCTAACTACTGTAATTATCGCTTGTGGCTCGTTAGACTGCTGGCTTCTTGCTGGGCAGCTGTCCACAGAGCTATCACGTGATCGAGGGGGGGGTGTCCTCACCTCGCCTGAAGTATTCAGTCTGGTCTAGACTCTCTTGGTGGTTGGACAGATTGTCTGTCTCATTATTCTTGTTAGTTCTGTAGAACTCTGTTCACAGAACATTGTATAGACTTAGTGATTTTCGACGTTGTACTGAGGTTGTGTGTCACATAGACACTCGAAACATCTCAGGTCCTGAGCTGTAGCTTCTCACTTAACTTGTACTGGTATCTGTGTATTATCACAGTCGGGGATTTTCTTATGCTGAACATAGATTCAGTAGTATGGGAGTTTTGTGACTTTTGTGGAGGATCTGCAGATGGTCCCTACTTAGTGTCATTATATTATCTCCTTGTTCATGATTCTGTGTCGCAGTTGCTTGTTATATTGCTACTGGGATTAGCATTCTTTTTATTGTTCAAGCAGACTGTTCTGACTGCCAGTTGGTCAAGAAGTTAGTTTATTTGAGGACTTTGTCAGTCACTTGTTTAAGTCTAGTCGAGTCGTGAGACATAGCGAACTACTTACCTGGAGTTTAGCTGGAGAGAGTTCCGGGGGTCAACGCCCCCGTGGCCCGGTCTGTGACCAGGCCTCCTGGTGGATCAGAGCCTGATCAACCAGGCTGTTACTGCTGGCTGCATGCAAATCAACGTACGAGCCACAGCCCGGCTGATCAGGAACCCACTTTAGGTGCTTGTCCAGTGCCAGCTTGAAGACTGCCAGGGGTCTGTTGGTAATCCCCCTTATGTATGCTGGGAGGCAGTTGAACAGTCTCGGGCCCCTGACACTTATTGTATGGTCTCTTAACGTGCTAGTGACACCCCTGCTTTTCATTGGGGGAATGTTGCATCGTCTGCCAAGTCTTTTGCTTTCGTAGTGAGTGATTTTCGTGTGCAAGTTCGGTACTAGTCCCTCTAGGATTTTCCAGGTGTATATAATCATGTATCTCTCCCGCCTGTGTTCCAGGGAATACAGGTATAGGAACCTCAAGCGCTCCCAGTGATTGAGGTGTTTTATCTCCGTTATGCGCACCATGAAGGTTCTCTGTACATTTTCTAGGTCAGCAATTTCACCTGCCTTGAAAGGTGCTGTTAGTGTGCAGCAATATTCCAGCCTAGATATAGCAAGTGACCTGAAGAGTGTCATCATGGGCTTGGCATCCCTCGTTTTGAAGGTTCTCATTATCCATCCCGTCATTTTTCTAGCAGATGCGATCGATACAATGTTTTGGTCCTTGAAGGTGAGATCCTCCGACATGATCACTCCCAGGTCTTTGACGTTGGTGTTTCGCTCTATTTTGTGGCCAGAATTTGTTTTGTACTCTGATGAAGATTTAATTTCCTCGTGTTTACAATATCTGAGTAATTGAAATTTCTCATCGTTGAACTTCATATTGTTTTCTGCAGCCCACTGAAAGATTTGGTTGATGTCCGCCTGGAGCCTTGCAGTGTCTGCAATGGAAGACACTGTCATGCAGATTCGGGTGTCATCTGCAAAGGAAGACACGGTGCTGTGGCTGACATCCTTGTCTATGTCAGATATGAGGATGAGGAACAAGATGGGAGCGAGTACTGTGCCTTGTGGAACAGAGCTTTTCACCGTGCCTGCCTCGGACTTTACTCTGTTGACTACTACTCTCTGTGTTCTGTTAGTGAGGAAATTATAGATCCATCGACCGACTTTTCCTGTTATTCCTTTAGCACGCATTTTGTGCGCTATTACGCCATGGTCACACTTGTCGAAGGCTTTTGCAAAGTCTGTATGTATTACATCTGCATTCTTTTTGTCTTCTAGTGCATCTAGGACGTTGTCGTAGTGATCCAATAGTTGAGACAGACAGGGGCGACCTGTTCTAAACCCATGTTGCCCTGGGTTGTGTAACTGATGGGTTTCTAGATGGGTGGTGATCTTGCTTCTTAGGACTCTTTCAAAGATTTTTATGATATGGGATGTTAGTGCTGTAGTTCTTTGCTGTTGCTTTACTGCCCCCTTTGTGGAGTGGGGCTATGTCTGTTGTTTTTAGTAACTGTGGGATGACCCCCGTGTCCATGCTCCCTCTCCATAGGATGGTAAAGGCTCGTGATAGGGGCTTCTTGCAGTTCTTGATGAACACGGAGTTCCATGAGTCTGGCCCTGGGGCAGAGTGCATGGGCATGTCATTTATCGCCTGTTCGAAGTCATTTGGCGTCAGGATAACATCAGATAGGCTTGTGTTAACCAAATTCTGTGGCTCTCTCATAAAAAATTCATTTTGATCTTCGACTCTCAGTCTGGTTAGTGGCTTGCTAAAAACTGAGTCATATTGGGACTTGAGTAGCTCACTCATTTCCTTGCTGTCATCTGTGTAGGACCCATCTTGTTTAAGTAAGGGCCCAATACTGGACGTTGTTCTCGACTTTGATTTGGCATAGGAGAAGAAATACTTTGGGTTTCTTTCGATTTCATTTATGGCTTTTAGTTCTTCCCGCGATTCCTGACTCCTATAAGATTCCTTTAGCTTAAGTTCGATGTTTGCTATTTCTCTGACCAGTGTCTCCCTACGCATTTCAGATAGATTGACCTCTTTTAGCCGCTCTGTTATTCTTTTCCGTCGCCTGTAAAGAGAGCGCCTGTCTCTTTCTATTTTACATCTACTCCTCCTTTTTCTTAGAGGAATAAGTCTTGTGCATACATCGAGTGCCACCAAGTTAATCTGTTCTAGGAATAAGTTGGGGTCTGTGTTGCTTAGTATATCTTCCCAGCTTATATCGGTTAGGACTTGGTTTACTTGGTCCCACTTTATGTTTTTGTTATTGAAGTTGAATTTGGTGAATGCTCCCTCGTGACTAATCTCATTTTGTCGGTCTGGGGCTCTGCGCATACATGTCTGAACCTCAATTATGTTGTGATCTGAGTATATTGTTTTTGATATGGTGACATTTCTTATCAGATCATCATTGTTAGTGAAGATGAGGTCTAGTGTATTCTCCATTCTAGTAGGGTCTATTATTTGCTGGTTTAAATTGAATTTTGTGCAGAGATTTAAAAGCTCGTGTGAGTGTGAGTTTTCATCAGAGCTGCCTCCTGGTGTTATTACTGCAACAATATTATTTGCTATATTCCTCCATTTTAGGTGCCTTAAGTTGAAATCCCCCAGGAGCAAGATGTTGGGTGCAGGAGCTGGAAGATTTTCCAGACAGTGGTCAATTTTTAACAGCTGTTCCTGGAATTGCTGGGATGTTGCATCCGGAGGCTTGTAGACTACCACAATGACTAGGTTTTGGTTCTCGACCTTTACTGCTAAAACTTCCACTACATCATTTGAGGCATTAAGCAGTTCTGTGCAAACAAGTGACTCTGCAATGTACAGGCCAACCCCCCCCCCTTTTGCCTGTTCACTCTGTCACATCTGTATAGGTTGTAACCTGGGATCCATATTTCGTTGTCTAAGTTATCCTTTATGTGGGTCTCAGTGAAAGCCGCAAACATTGCCTTTGCCTCTGCAAGCAGTCCACGGATGAAAGGTATTTTGTTGTTTGTTACTGGCTTTAGATCCTGTATATTTGCAAAGAAGAATGTCATCGGACTGGTGGTATTGTTGGTACTGGGGAGGGGGGATTTTTTTCCGGCATTAGTATCTGTATCTGTTGGTTTGGAGTGGAGGTCATCGACTGTGGTTCCACTCCAGGAATGACTGGATTTGGTGTACAATTTCTGCCATTTCCTGCCAGTTTTTTTTCCTTCCTGGCACTAAAAAACCTCTCCCTCTTGAGTGGCTGTGGCTACCCAGGTTTTCCCATGGCCTGGATGTTTTGTATCTTTTTGTCCCCTTTAGATGGTGTGCCTGGCAATTTAAGTTATAGCACAGTCTTTCCTGTACTGAAGAGGTACACAGTTCAGGGTGAAAAAGCTTACAGGAAGGGAGTTTGCATTTTCCTGTTGTCATATGGGCACGGCATTTTCTAGGGTGGTCATAGTTGCACGTCCCATCTGTTTTTCCAGATTTCCCATGTCTGCAGATACCAAGTGCATAGTATGTGCACAGGCTTGGTTTCCGTTTGCCTTGGGTTTCTGTGACTGTATTCCCTGTTGGTGCATGTTTACCTGTCTTATTCCTATCTTCCCTAGCACCAACAATGGAGCTCCCACCAGTTGTTTTTGGTAATATATCCTCAATATTGCTAGTGGAGTCCTCTTGTTTGCTATTTTCTGTTGTATTTCTTGTTTGCAATATTGGTTTTATCTTATCTTTGACTACACTTGTTTCCCCACTACGGCTCCTGTCCCCTATGAGGTCATTTATATGCATTCCTTCCTGCGTATAATTCCCGACTACCTGGACAAAATCTCCAGCTTCACCATTACTGTCCCCCAGGACAGCACCTCCAGCTTCACCATTACTGTCTCCCAGGACAGCATCTCCAACTTCACCATTACTGTCTCCCAGGACAGCATCTCCAGCTTCACCATTACTGTCTCCCAGGACAGCATCTCCAGCTTCACCATTACTGTCTCCCAGGACAGCACCTCCAGCTTCACCATTTCTGTCTCCCAGGACAGCACCTCCAACTTAGAGCACTTACACACATACATACTTACTTGTACATATTTGTAATATCTTATTAAATGTTAATGTACCAGACGGTACTTAAGAATTATAAATGTGGTATGTGCTTTCAGCACAATAATATTGTACTTGAGAGAAGTGATATTATTTTGATTACTGTGATTAATTTAATTTAATTTAATTTGATAATATACCTCTAGACTTAATAAATTTATTAAATTTTAATTTCTCTAGTTAGTAGCCTACCAGTTGTAATCCTGAAGCACTATTGAATCATACTGAATTCTAATGGATAATTGGACAAGGATACTGACTAATTGTTACGAAAACCCAGTAACAGGCTGGATGCTAGAAGGGCAGTCCTTTCTAGTATTCACTGGAGATCTCTAAGCTTTTAGAATCGCGTTTTTTGTAACAACCACCATCACCATCACTCTCACTACCACCATCACCACCACTCTACCACCATCACCATCACTCTCACTACCACCATCACCCTCACTATCACCACCACACCACCAATGGAAATAAGTCACTGTGTCTGACATTTTTGGGTTATCCCAGGTACTTTACACATATGTTGCTATGTATGATAATCTATGTAACTGTATTTGTGTATACCTGAATAAACTTACTTACTTACTATTACCAGTAAGAACAGCAGCACCAGAAGTAACAACAAAAGCAGCACCACCACCACCAGCACCAGCACCAGCACCACCACCACCACCACCACCACCACCACCACCACCACCACCACTACGCGGTGTAGGTGACCACAATGGCGGTGCATTCGTCACGTCACTCTTGATCACTTGATAAATTACACACATGTGTCATACTTGCCTGAGGGACTGATTACCTCAAACTCCTTCTGATCTTCACCATTCTTCTTTGTATGAAGCCACTGTGTGGCGAAGCATTTACTCAATAAAGATACACAAGTGTTGCACATGTGTGTAATTTATCAACATGTGGGTTCTATGAACCACTTATCTGCACTGTTGATGATTGCTCTGCAACCATTAACTCAACTCTTATACGTCACTAGTAAATATTTATTGTATAATACGCATCATCACTGGGCAGCATCATTAATGAACGTAGATAAAAGATCTCGTTGTGTACTCACTAATCTCTCTCTCTCTCTCTCTCTCTCTCTCTCTCTCTCTCTCTCTCTCTCCTTCCCTTCCATACTTTCCCCTCCCTTCCCTCCTCTGCCACGCCTAACTCCCTTACCATTTCTTCCTTCCCCTTTTCTCCCTTTCCTTTCCTTCCTTTCCTTTCCTCTTCCCTTATATCTTTACGCGTGCAGTATTTAATTCGTCGCTCCTGATTTCTTGGTTTAAATCTATCTACCACACGAGGGGTCAATAAGGCTGCATCACACCTTTTCACCGCCAGTCATGGGCACTTTAATACCTTGAAACGGAATTTAAGGAAACTTTTAAAGGGTAACTGAAGTTTATTGAACACTTGTCAGATACTCAGGAGATTAATTGATCTGTATGTTACGATGTGCTGAAGAGGATCCCAGAAGGGGACCGAAATATACAGACCAATCAATCTTCTGAGTTCCTCTCTAAACACTTGTGTATATACACTGAGAAACATACACCTTTCAGTGTGTTCGTATACTGTCGTATACTTCTTTGAAAATACACTGACGTTATAAAAGAAAATTCTCTTTGCCTCTCTATGATAAGTTAAAATTCATGTTAAATTGTAAGTTGAATTACGCAAAGTTTGCGCAACTTTCGGCTACGCCGAATTCCAATCGACCATTGAAGAAGAAAAATGGAGGCGAGCACTCACGAAGTTTCGTGAGGTCTAACCTGCACGTCGGAGCCAGTGTCGATGGTCCGCGAGCCAGACTGTGAGCACAACTCTGTTCTTAACTTCAATACCCGGCCCTTATCTTGCTCCTCGTGTCCCGGGAGTACCCCACGGCTCACCCATCAATCATTGATTTACTCATCCATCATTCACCCATCGTTCACCTCGTCATCACCACCATCGTCATCATCAAAATGCTCTCGGAATTTTCTCACCGATGAACTGTGCGGAGGGACAA
>NC_091295.1:38641820-38711820 GCF_038502225.1 Cherax quadricarinatus | reverse complement strand
GAATTAGTGGTAATAGTAGTAATAGTAATAGTAATAGTAGTAGTAGTAGTAGTAGTAACAGTAGTAGTAGCATTTATTTATTTTTTTTATATAATTTTCCTAGTTCTGTCAGTAATTCTGTAAGACACATATGCAACAGTTAGGTATCTTTATTTCGAAACGTTTCGCGTACACAGTAGGCTTTCTTCAGTCGAGTACAGAAAAGATGATAGAAGCAGAAGATACTTGAAGACGATGTAATCAGTCCATCACCCTTGTAGTTTTGAGGTGGTCAGTCCCTCAGTCTGGAGAAGAGTATTGTTCCATAGTCTGAAACAATACTCTTCTCCAGACTGAGGGACTGACCACCTCAAAACTCAAGGGTGATGAACTGATTATCTGTCTTCAGTATCTTCTGCTTCTATCAATCTTTCTGTACTCGACTGAAGAAGCCTACTGTGTAGGCGAAACGTTTCGAAATAAAGATACCTAACTGTTGCATATGTGTCTTAACAGCAACCTGTCGATATTTTATACCATTTCAATGTTCAGTAATTCTGTACCACAGAATTATTGACTTCACAGTCAGCATTTCTGTGACATGTGTGCATCAGCGGCCACCAGCTGTCACCCAACTCTGTCTTCCCACAGCACCACACAGAAGCTTTCATGGTGCAGCTGTCCTGGTGCCTCTCAGAGCCACGAACTCAACAACATGAGTCGTAATGAACGACCGACAGAGAACAAACAGAAGAATGATCGCTGGACCTGACTATCATTTATTACCACTTGAGTTTATATGGCCCTTGCCAGAAAAAAAAATCTAAATTTTCCCCTGCTCGATTTTGTTTAATATCTCCAGTACTTTTGTTTCAAAAGTCGCCTCTTAATTACCCAAATCCCTCATTATTTCCTGTATTTCCAAGCCAAATATTTTTTTCCCGAAATTTCCAGCCATTATTTCCCAGATATCTGGCCGTTGTTCACTAAATTTCTCCTCAGCACCGTGGAAATAAAGATCCCAGCGGAAGAGAAGCGTTTGATGGGGATTCTAATATACCAGTATCTTTATTACCATTTGTCTCACAAACAGTATCTTTATTACCACTTGTCTCACTACCAGTGTCTTTATTACCACTTGTCTCCCAACCAGTATCTTTATCACAACTTGTCTCAGTACCAGTATCTTTATTACCACTTGTCTCACTACCAGTATCTTTATTACCACTTGTCTCAGTACCAGTATCTTTATTACCACTTGTCTCACTACCAGTATCTTTATTACCACTTGTCTCACTACCAGTATCTTTATTACCACTTGTCTCACTACCAATATCTTTATTACCACTTGTCTCACTACCAGTATCTTTATTACCACTTGTCTCACTACCAGTATCTTTATTACCACTTGTCTCACTACCAATATCTTTATTACCACTTGTCTCACTACCAGTATCTTTATTACCACTTGTCTCACTACCAGTAACTTTATTACCACTTGTCTCACTACCAGTATCTTTATTACCACTTGCCTCACTACCAGTATCCTTATTACCACTTGTCTCACTACCAGTATCTTTATTACCATTTGTCTCACTACCAGTATCTTTATTACCACTTGTCTCACTACCAGTATCTTTATTACCACTTGTCTCACTGCCAGTATCTTTATTACAACTTGTCTCACTACCAGTATCTTTATTACCACTTGTCTCACTACCAGTATCTTTATTACCACTTGTCCCACTACCAGTATCTTTATTACCACTTGTCTCACTACCAGTATCTTTATTACCACTTGTCTCACTACCAGTATCTTTATTACCACTTGTCTCACTACCAGTATTTTTATTACCACTTGTCTCACTACCAGTATCTTTATTACCACTTGTCTCACTGCCAGTATCTTTATTACCACTTGTCTCACTACCAGTATCTTTATTACCACTTGTCCCACTACCAGTATCTTTATTACCACTGGTCCCACTACCAGTATCTTTATTACCACTTGTCCCACTACCAGTATCTTTATTACCACTTGTCCCACTACCAGTATCTTTATTACCACTTGTCCCACTGCCAGTATCTTTATTACCACTTGTCTCAGTACCAGTATCTTTATTACCACTTGTCTCAGTACCAGTATCTTTATTACCAATTGTCTCACTACCAGTATCATTATTACCACTTGTCTCAGTACCAGTATCTTTATTACCACTTGTCTCACTACCAGTATTTTTATTACCATTTGTCTCACTACCAGTATCTTTATTACCACTTGTCCCACTACCAGTATCTTTATTACCACTTGTCTCAGTGCCAGTATCTTTATTATCACTTGTCTACCTACCAGTATCTTTATTACCACTTGTCTCGCTACCAGTATCTTTATTACAACTTGTCTCACTACCAGTATCTTTATTACAACTTGTCTCAGTACCAGTATCTTTATTACCACTTGTCTCAGTACCAGTATCTTTATTACCACTTGCCTACCTACCAGTATCTTTATTACCACTTGTCTACCTACCAGTATCTTTATTACCACTTGTCTCAGTACCAGTATCTTTATTACCACTTGTCTACCTACCAGTATCTTTATTACCACTTGTCTCACTACCAGTATCTTTATTACCATTTGTCTCACTATCAGTATCTTTATTACCACCTGTCCCACTACCAGTATCTTTATTACCATTTGTCTCACTACCAGTATCTTTATTACAACTTGTCTCACTACCAGTATCTTTATTACCACTTGTCCCACTACCAGTATCTATATTACCACTTATCTCACTACCAGTATCTTTATTACCACTTGTCTCACTTCCAGTATCTTTATTACAACTTGTCTCACTACCAGTATCTTTATTACCACTTGTCCCACTACCAGTATCTTTATTACCACTTGTCTCACTACCAGTATCTTTATTACCACTTGTCTCACTACCAGTATCTTTATTACCACTTGTCTCACTACCAGTATTTTTATTACCACTTGTCTCACTACCAGTATCTTTATTACCACTTGTCTCACTGCCAGTATCTTTATTACCACTTGTCTCACTACCAGTATCTTTATTACCACTTGTCCCACTACCAGTATCTTTATTACCACTGGTCCCACTACCAGTATCTTTATTACCACTTGTCCCACTACCAGTATCTTTATTACCACTTGTCCCACTACCAGTATCTTTATTACCACTTGTCCCACTGCCAGTATCTTTATTACCACTTGTCTCAGTACCAGTATCTTTATTACCACTTGTCTCAGTACCAGTATCTTTATTACCACTTGTCTCACTACCAGTATCATTATTACCACTTGTCTCAGTACCAGTATCTTTATTACCATTTGTCTCACTACCAGTATTTTTATTACCATTTGTCTCACTACCAGTATCTTTATTACCACTTGTCCCACTACCAGTATCTTTATTACCACTTGTCTCAGTGCCAGTATCTTTATTATCACTTGTCTACCTACCAGTATCTTTATTACCACTTGTCTCGCTACCAGTATCTTTATTACAACTTGTCTCACTACCAGTATCTTTATTACAACTTGTCTCAGTACCAGTATCTTTATTACCACTTGTCTCAGTACCAGTATCTTTATTACCACTTGTCTACCTACCAGTATCTTTATTACCACTTGTCTACCTACCAGTATCTTTATTACCACTTGTCTCAGTACCAGTATCTTTATTACCACTTGTCTACCTACCAGTATCTTTATTACCACTTGTCTCACTACCAGTATCTTTATTACCATTTGTCTCACTATCAGTATCTTTATTACCACTTGTCTACCTACCAGTATCTTTATTACCACTTGTCTACCTACCAGTATCTTTATTACCACTTGTCTCACTATCAGTATCTTTATTACCACTTGTCTACCTACCAGTATCTTTATTACCACTTGTCTCAGTACCAGTATCTTTATTACCACTTGTCTACCTACCAGTATCTTTATTACCACTTGTCCCACTACCAGTATCTTTATTACCATTTGTCTCACTACCAGTATCTTTATTACAACTTGTCTCACTACCAGTATCTTTATTACCACTTGTCCCACTACCAGTATCTATATTACCACTTATCTCACTACCAGTATCTTTATTACCACTTGTCTCACTTCCAGTATCTTTATTACAACTTGTCTCACTACCAGTATCTTTATTACCACCTGTCTCACTACCAGTATCTTTATTACAACTTGTCTCACTACCAGTATCTTTATTACCACTTGTCCCACTACCAGTATCTATATTACCACTTATCTCACTACCAGTATCTTTATTACCACTTGTCTCACTTCCAGTATCTTTATTACAACTTGTCTCACTACCAGTATCTTTATTACCACCTGTCTCACTACCAGTATCTTTATTACAACTTGTCTCACTACCAGTATCTTTATTACCACTTGTCCCACTACCAGTATCTATATTACCACTTATCTCACTACCAGTATCTTTATTACCACTTGTCTCACTACCAGTATCTTCATTACCACTTGTCTCACTACCAGTATCCTTATTACAACTTGTCTCACTACCAGTATCTTTATTACCACCTGTCTCACTACCAGTATCTTTATTACCACTTGTCTACCTACCAGTATCCTTATTACAACTTTTCTCAGTACCAGTATCTTTATTACCACTTGTCTTCCTACCAGTATCCTTATTACAACTTGTCTCAGTACCAGTATCTTTATTACCACTTGTCTCACTACCAGTATCCTTATTACAACTTGTCTCACTACCAGTATCTTTATTACCACCTGTCTCACTACCAGTATCTTTATTACCACTTATCTCACTACCAGTATCTTTATTACCACTTATCTCACTACCAGTATCTTTATTACCACCTGTCTCACTACCAGTATCTTTATTACCACTTATTTCACTACCAGTATCTTTATTACCACTTGTCTCACTACCAGTATCCTTATTACAACTTGTCTCACTACCAGTATCTTTATTACCACCTGTCTCACTACCAGTATCTTTATTACTACTTATCTCACTACCAGTATCTTTATTACCACCTGTCTCACTACCAGTATCTTTATTACCACTTGTCTCACTACCAGTATCTTTCTTACAACTTGTCTCACTACCAGTATCTTTATTACCACTTATCTCACTACCAGTATCTTTATTACCACTTGTCTCACTACCAGTATCTCTATTGCAACTTGTCTCACTAC
This sequence comes from Cherax quadricarinatus, assembly GCF_038502225.1. Lineage (NCBI taxonomy): Eukaryota > Metazoa > Arthropoda > Malacostraca > Decapoda > Parastacidae > Cherax > Cherax quadricarinatus. The sequence continues at coordinate 38,706,611 of NC_091295.1, read as the reverse complement.
CAGTATCTTTATTACCACCTGTCTCACTACCAGTATCTTTATTACAACTTGTCTCACTACCAGTATCCTTATTACAACTTGTCTCACTACCAGTATCTTTATTACCACTTGTCTCACTACCAGTATCCTTATTACAACTTGTCTCACTACCAGTATCTTTATTACCACCTGTCTCACTACCAGTATCTTTTTTACCACTTGTCTCACTACCAGTATCTTTATTACCACTTGTTAACTCCCGCAACTTAACAGAACTTTGTATTAGCCTCCCAATTTTAGTGGTTCACAGAGAGGAGAGTGTTGCGTGGGAGTGCGTGAGGGAGGACCGGCGTGGGCGTGCGCAGGACGACACCCATAAAAACCCGCCCACCTTGACTCCCGCCCACCTTGACTCCCGCCCGCTGATAAAAGCGTGCTTCAGTAAGGTACTGCGTGACGTCAGTGAACCGGTGACGTCACGACCGTGGGAATGCGTCGGGAGGATGAGAGAGAGAGACGCGGATGAGCGAAGATGAGGAGGTGGATGAGAAGTAGAGAGAGAGAGAGAAAGAGAGAGAGAGAGAGATGATCCGAGTCAGGAACATGTTCGTACAGCATAACGACATCAACGAAATAAAATCAATTAACCAAATGAAATGACTAACCCACAGATGTCTCCAACTTCGTCTTGTTCCCTACTGGTATGTCTCATAACAAGAAGAATGCTAACCCTGTAAAACCCTGTGTAAAAGGGAGAGAGAGAGCTGAACATAAGAACCGGGATAGAGACCACTTTTCTAACTACTGGAGAGAGAGACACTGTACTCGGTATTAGAATGTTAAGAAATGAACCAGACTCTGTCACAATGAGCCTTACTAAGTGTCTAGAAGTAAACACACACAGATCTAAATGTATTGTGAAAACGTGCAATTGCATTAAATTTTATAACCTGCATAAACTGTATCACTGTAGGCAACAAGAGCATTTCACCCCACTACGGAAGATGTGTTCATTTAATATCACATACCTGTAAGTCCCACCCAAGAAGCTCATTGCTAGTAATCCATTCCTTAAATCACTTGTTAAAGCAATTGCTCAAGAAAAAAAATCTCACCTAGCTGGTAGTAATAAGTTATCACAATTATATACACTGATGGATCTAAACAGGAGTCTTGTTGCATGACTGCATCTGCTCTTGTTGTCACCTCCCTAGTTAAGGACGATAATAAATTTGTTGAGTTAGGCATAAGAATTAACAACTGGGCGTCTACATTGCAAACTGAACTGTTTGCAATCCTAATGGCGCTAAAGTTAACTCATGACACTGAGCTTGACTCTATCATCATTACTGATTTTATGTCATCATTGAAGGCTCTTGACTCATATAATGACTAACAACATGCTCATTGGAGAAGTCAGGTATAGATACTCAAAAATCCGGGACAAAAGGATTAATGTACAATTGCTATGGATCCCATCACACACTGGATTACTCCTTCATGATAAAGTTGATATGTTAGCCAAGAAGAGTACCCAGAAGGAGAATGTAGAATATAACTTTGATATAACTGTGTCTAGCATTAGGAATAATATTAGGAGAAAAGTAAATAATGAAAATGATTGTTATAGGAATGCAGTTAAGAAGCCTGAGTAGATCTATAACCAACTATGATAACATGAACGTAGATAAGTATGTTTATGGAGCAACTTGCAATGTGAACAGACTGACTGATGTTGTAGTGGCCAGGCTTAGGCTTGGTTACAAGTGCTTCTGGCAGTTTGGGAGACAGATGATGATCAAACTAAATGCAAATTATGTGCTTAATTGTCCACTTATTGAGAAATACAGAGATAGACAGTATAATAACCTATGTGACATGTCAAGATATCTTATTAATGAAAATAAAATACCAGATATGTAGATATAAACCCATATGTATACCTGTTAACCCTTTTGGGGCCTAGTTCCTAGGCCTTTTGTGTATCCACATGCTCTCGCGCTACCGTCCACAGGATGGATATGGGGTGCACAATAAACTAGCCACTTCGGTGGCAAAATCTAAAATCTAAATCTGGAGAGACAGACAGACAGACAGAGAGAGAGAGAGAGAGAGACAGACAGACAGACAGACAGACAGAGACAGAGAGACAGAGATAGAGAGAGAGATATGTATACACACACACACACACACACACACACACACACACACACACACACACACATACACACACACACACATACACACACACACACATACACACACACACACACACACACACACACACACACACATATACATATACAGAGAGAGAGATTACTGAGTGAACATTTGGTGGAGGTTATTAACGCGGGTTAACATAAAAGATATTTAAAAAGACACAACAGATCTTTTTTATTTTAAACCATATATGAAACTTTCATTGATGTCGGGGATGACACATTGTGTCAGGGACTTTTAAACCAGAGGCTTCCTTTAAAACATTGATGCTCGCGCCTGTGTTTGGAAGCCCTTTAACCTATCAACCACTGAAATGGTTAATCACATCGTACTGTTAAATAGCATGACTAGCCCTCTCCCTCTCTCCCTCTCCCTCTCTCCCTCCTTCTACTACTGAGTCAGCAAACTACAAAAGCAGTCGATAGTAATTTCAGTAATAAATAAAAATTTCAGTTGAAGAGAAATTTAAATTACTCCAATTTGGAAAACCTGAAGAAATTAAAACTATACCGGAGTATAAAGCAAATTCCATCTATTCAATAGAACGAAAAACTAATGTGAAGGACCTGGAAGTGATAATGTCAGAGGATCTCACTTTCCAAGATCACAACAATGTATCTACCTCATCTGCTAGAAAATGATAGGATGGGTAATGAGAACCTTCAAACCTAGGGATGCCAAGCCCATGATGATTCTCTTCAAATCGCTTGTTCTCTCTAGGCTGGAATACTGCTGTACACTAACTGCCGCCTTCAAGACAGGCGAAATTGCTGACCTGGAGAATGTACAGAGAGCCTTCACGGCACACCTAAATGACTGGGAACGGTTGAAGTTCCTTAACTTGTACTCCCTGGGACGCAGGCTGATCAGGTACTGACTTTAGGTGCCTGTCCAAAGCCTTCTTGGAGACAGACACGGTAATCCCATATATGTATGCTGGGAGGCAGTTGAACAATCTGTCATGTGGGGGTTCGATTACATGGACTGGGTAATAACATTCAAGTTGGATGTTCTAGTACGTATATTGGAGGGTAAATATTGGGAGCGCCACGCCTGGCCTGCCTCTCTGCTAACTCTCTCTAAGACTGACTCACGAATTGGGTCCTAGGGGTGAGCAGCGTTCAAAAACATGCTATGGTCAGCAGCAACATGAATAACAGTCAGTGATTCACGCAGACGGTTGGTAGTGAGTCATACTACTGGTAATTGGTTACTGGTAACTGGTACTACTGGGAACTGATACAACTGAGAAATCTTGGGCCCTTGACACTTATTGTGTTGTCTCTTATCGTGCTAATGGCTCCCCTGCTTTTCACTGGGGAAAGGTTGCATCTCCTGCCGAGTCTTTTTCTTTCATAGGGAGTGATTTTCGTGTGCAAATTTGGTACTAATCCCTCTAGGATTTTCCAAGTGTATTTAATCATGTATCTTTCCCGCCTGCATTCCAGGGAATACAAGTTGAGGAACGTCAACCGTTCCCAGTAATTTAGGTGTTTTATGTTACTTATTTGTGCCGTGAAGGTTCTCGTACGTTTTCTAAGTCAGAAATTTTACCTGCCTTGAAAGGCACCGTTAGTGTGCAGCAATATTCCAGCCTAGAGAGAACAAGTGACCTGAAGAGTGTGATCATGGGCTTGGCATCCCTAGTTTTAAAGGTTCTCATTATTCATCCTGTAATTTTTCCAGCAGATGCAATTGATACAATGTTGTGGACCTTGAAAGTGAGATCCACTATTACGGCTGAAACCAGAGTCTGGGGTCATGTTATGGTTGAGACCAGAGTCTGAGGTTATGTTACGACTGAGACTAGAGTCTGGGGTCATGTTATGGCTCAGACCAGAGTCTGGGGTCATGTTATGGCTGAGACCAGAGCCTGGGGATTTTTTCCACTTCTCGTAACAAACAAAAATACCATCCCAGCCTTTCCTACACCTCCTCCCCTCGCCACAACCCTGACTCTCCCCACCCACCCACCCCAAAAAGACGCAGAATGAGGGGTGTTCTGGCTCTAGGTGGAGGAGTTAGGGACTGGACTGGAGGATAGGTTTGCGAGGAGGAAGGATGGGAGGAAAGAGAAGGGGTTGGAAGGATGGTAGTAGCCGGAAAGGGGTCAACCTAAGAAGACAGAGTAACGTAGGGTTAGATGTGTGTGTGTGTGTGTATGTGTGTGTGTGTGTGTGTGTGTGTGTGTGTGTGTGTGTGTGTGTGTGTGTGTGTGTGTTTGTGTGTACTCACCTAATTGTGGTTGCAGGGGTCGAGACTCAGCTCCTGGCCCCGCCTCTGTGTGTGTGTGTGTGGGGGCGGGGCGGTGTGTGTATGTGTGTGTGTGTGGACGGTGTGTGTGTGGTGGGGGTGGAAGGAGGAGGGAGAGTTTGTGGGCGGGTAGGTGTGATAAAGGAAGCAGGTCGGCCGCCTCAGTCACCGCCACCATCGCTTATCACGGAAACACCGCGAATTGTGTTCCCGAGGCTCCTGCTGTTGTTACTACCCCTCTTCTTGCTGCTGCTGCTGCTATCTTGCCTCTTTTGTAACTGCTACTGCTGTTCTACTACCGTTACAACTGCTGCGATTGCTTCTGCTACTGCTGCTTATACAATAGTAGAATATACCGACAGTGTGTAAGACGCACAATACGGATTATGGCTTTCTTTGTAATTATACCCAGGAGGGATAATAACCCAGGATAACCCATGAAACCCAAGCAGTGTGGCTTATTACGTATCCCCGAAGATTTGTTTTCTTTTTTCCTCTCTCTTTTTTTTCTCTTTCTCCAACTTTTCGATTTTATGTCGCTCATAACTCGAGAACGCCTCATCCAATTGGCTTCAAATCTTCCACACTTGTGTACGGTAACAAGGACCAAATTCTCGGAACAACTGTCATGTTCACATGCTCTCTAACCAGAGTTGTTGAGGAAATTCTCAGCATCCAGGACTGGCTGGGATAACTTCTGAAATCCTCGGTGTCGGAGCTTCAGGCGTTCATATAAGGCGCGGAAAGTGAGATTTCAATGATGCAGGAGCAGATCTGATGTGATTGTACGTGTAAAACTCCATAATTTTTTTTTTCAACAAGTTGGCCGTCTCCCACCGAGGCAGGGTGACCCAAAAAAAGAAAGAACATCCCCAAAAAGAAAATATTTTCATCATCATTCAACACTTTCACCACACTCACACATTATCACTGCTTTTGCAGAGGTGCTCAGAATACAACAGCTTAGAAGCATATACGTATAAAGATACACAACATATCTCTCCAAACTGCCAATATCCCAAACCCCTCCTTTAAAGTGCAGGCATTGTACTTCCCATTTCCAGGACTCAAGTCCGACTATATGAAAATAACCGGTTTCCCTGAATCCCTTCACTAAATATTACCCTGCTCACACTCCAATAGATCGTCAGGTCCCACGTATCATTCGCCTCCATTCACTCCTATCTAACACGCTCATGCACACTTGCTGGAAGTCCAAGCCCCTCGCCCACAAAACCTCCTTTACCCCCTCTTTCCAACCCTTTCGAGGACGACCCCTACCCCTCTTTCCTTCCCCTATAGATTTATATGCTTTCCATGTCATTCTACTTTGATCCATTCTCTCTAAATGACCAAACCACCTCAACAACCCCTCTTCTGCCCTCTGACTAATGCTTTTATTAACTCCACACCTTCTCCTAATTTCCACACTCCGAATTTTCTGCATAATATTTACACCACACATTGCCCTTAGACAGGACATCTCCACTGCCTCCAACCGTCTCCTCGCTGCTGCATTTACCACCCAAGCTTCACATCCATATAAGAGTGTTGGTACTACTATACTTTCATACATTCCCTTCTTTGCCTCCATAGATAACGTTTTTTGACTCCACATATACCTCAACTCACCACTCACCTTTTTTCCCTCATCAATTCTATGATTAACCTCATCCTTCATAAATCCATCCACGGACACGTCAACTCCCAAGTATCTGAAAACATTCACTTCTTCCATACTCCTCCTCCCCAATTTGATATCCAATTTTTCTTTATCTAAATCATTTGATACCCTCATCACCTTACTCTTTTCTATGTTCACTTTCAACTTTCTACCTTTACACACATTCTCAAACTCATCCACTAACCTTTGCAATTTTTCTTTAGAATCTCCCATAAGCACAGTATCATCAGCAAAAAGTAACTGTGTCAATTCCCATTTTGAATTTGATTCCCCATAATTTAATCCCACCCGTCTCCCGAACACCCTAGCATTTACTCCTTTTACAACCCCATCTATAAATATATAATAAAAAATTTATTCTCGTTAAATCACGTTAAGCAATTTTCAGTTATCTTAGAAACTTTACACGTATGTTAGTTACTATGTATGATACAGAAATAACAGGCACATAGAAGAAAGGAGGTTACTGTGACGTTTAGGTCCGTCTTGGACCATTTACAGTCTGCCTGGAGGGTATTCCGGCGATCAACGCCCCCGGGGCCCGATCTATGACCAAGACTCCCGGTGGATCAAGGCTTGATCAACCAGGCTGTTACTGCTGACCGCACGTCTGATCCGGCTGATCCAACACTGACTTTTAAATATGTCCAGCTCCCTCTTGAAGGCAGCCAGGGGTCTATTGGTAATTCCCCTTATGCCTGGTGGAAGGCTTTTGAACAGTCTTGGGCCCCGGACACTTATTGGGGATATGTTGCATCGCCTGCCAAGTCTTTTACTTTCATAGGGAGTTATTTATGTGTGTAAATTAGGGACCAGTCCCACTAGGATTTTCCAGATGTTGATTATGATGTGTGACTGTAAATGCTCCAAGTCGGACCGAAACGTCGTCATAAGCTTCTCTCTTCCCTATTGGCGGGTTATTTGTGTATTGTTCCAGCCACGGTATTATGCCTTTTTGTTCTTTATGTATGATGATTGTAGTCCCCCAAGAAGCAACCCATACCAATCGTCTAACGCCCAGGTACCTACTTACTGCTTGGTGAACAGAAACAGCAGGTATAATAACATTTATTTCTACAAGTACATGTACAAGGTATACAGTCCTAGCTGACATGAATGACATATCATTACACAGAAAGCCGCTTGTTATGCATAGCATTTCCGGCAAATTCGGTCAGTTTTGTCCCCAGGATGCAACCTATACCAGTCGACTAACACCCAGATACCTCTTTTACTGATAGGTGAAATGGACAGCAAATGCCTTAAGGAAACACGTCCCAGTGTTTCCATCCATACCGGGGATCGACCCCCGGACCTCAGTTTGTGAGCTGAGTGCGCTAGCACTCGTTTCTACCCATGCTGGGGATTAAACTATGGACACTGTGTGAGGCGAGAGCGTTGTCAACCGAGCCGCGGGACACCGTACTTAAACAAGATGGGTCCTACACAGATGACAGCAAGGAAATGAGTGAGCTACTCAAGTCCCAATATGACTCAGTTTTTAGCAAGCCGCTAACCAGACTGAGAGTCGAAGATCAAAATTAATTTTTTATGAGAGAGCCACAAAATTTGATTAAAACAAGCCTATCCGATGTTATCCTGACGCCAAATGACTTCGAACAGGCGATAAATGACATGCCCATGCACTCTGCCCCAGGGCCAGACTCATGGAACTCTGTGTTCATCAAGAACTGCAAGAAGCCCCTATCACGAGCCTTTTCCATCCTATGGAGAGGGAGCATGGACACGGGGGTCATCCCACAGTTAATAAAAACAACAGACATAGCCCCACTCCACAAAGGGGGCAGTAAAGCAACAGCAAAGAACTACAGACCGATAGCACTAACATCCCATATCATAAAAATCTTTGAAAGGGTCCTAAGAAGCAAGATCACCACCCATCTAGAAACCCATCAGTTACACAACCCAGGGCAACATGGGTTTAGAACAGGTCGCTCCTGTCTGTCTCAACTATTGGATCACTACGACAAGGTCCTAAATGCACTAGAAGACAAAAAGAATGCAGATGTAATATATACAGACTTTGCAAAAGCCTTCGACAAGTGTGACCATGGCGTAATAGCGCACAAAATGCGTGCTAAAGGAATAACAGGAAAAGTCGGTCGATGGATCTATAATTTCCTCACTAACAGAACACAGAGAGTAGTCGTCAACAGAGTAAAGTCCGAGGCAGCTACGGTGAAAAGCTCTGTTCCACAAGGCACAGTACTCGCTCCCATCTTGTTCCTCATCCTCATATCCGACATAGACAAGGATGTCAGCCACAGCACCGTGTCTTCCTTTGCAGATGACACCCGAATCTTCATGACAGTGTCTTCCATTGCAGACACTGCAAGGCTCCAGGCGGACATCAACCAAATCTTTCAGTGGGCTGCAGAAAACAATATGAAGTTCAACGATGAGAAATTTCAATTACTCAGATATGGTAAACACGAGGAAATTAAATCTTCATCAGAGTACAAAACAAATTCTGGCCACAAAATAGAGCAAAACACCAACGTCAAAGACCTGGGAGTGATCATGTCGGAGGATCTCACCTTCAAGGACCATAACATTGTATCAATCGCATCTGCTAGAAAAATGACGGGATGGATAATGAGAACCTTCAAAACTAGGGAGGCTAAGCCCATGATGACACTCTTCAGGTCACTTGTTCTATCTAGGCTGGAATATTGCTGCACACTAACAGCACCTTTCAAGGCAGGTGAAATTGCTGACCTAGAAAATGTACAGAGAACCTTCACGGTGCGCATAACGGAGATAAAACACCTCAATCACTGGGAGCGCTTGAGGTTCCTATACCTGTATTCCCTGGAACACAGGCAGGAGAGATACATGATTATATACACCTGGAAAATCCTAGAGGGACTAGTACCGAACTCGCACACGAAAATCACTCACTACGAAAGCAAAAGACTTGGCAGACGATGCAACATCCCCCCAATGAAAAGCAGGGGTGTCACTAGCACGTTAAGAGACCATACAATAAGTGTCAGGGGCCCGAGACTGTTCAACTGCCTCCCAGCATACATAAGGGGGATTACCAACAGACCCCTGGCAGTCTTCAAGCTGGCACTGGACAAGCACCTAAAGTCGGTTCCTGATCAGCCGGGCTGTGGCTCGTACGTTGGTTTGCGTGCAGCCAGCAGCAACAGCCTGGTTGATCAGGCTCTGATCCACCAGGAGGCCTGGTCACAGACCGGGCCGCGGGGGCGTTGACCCCCGGAACTCTCTCCAGGTAAACTCCAGGTAAACTTAGAAGAGGGTCAGCTTAAATTGCTTCAACTTTCTTAGGTTTGTGTAATTCCCTCTTCAGAAATGTGATACCAAAGATACTCGATTACGTGAATTTTCAGTGCTTCCTTTTTTTTTTTACTTATTACATTATGATCCAGCAGAATATGTATAACTTGTCTAAGCCTACCACATGCTCAGAATCATCTGAACCACAAATATCATTCCAGCAACAAGTGACATCCTCCGCCTTCATAAGCAATTGAGACAAACCCTTGAAAATTACAGTGAGGGTGAAACGCAAGATGGTAACCTTTTAAACTTAAAATAGCCCCTTGTGGGTATTAATCACCGAAATCTCTTGGTTTTCTCATTTCAGATTCCTTGATTCAAGAGCCCTCACCAGAATCGAGGCATCACCCTTGATGGATGGAAGATCCTGACAAAGACATTGAAATGCCCAAATACCAGTTGTGGGAGGCAGTCCAAATTCATCTGCGAGAAAAATGGAATGAATAATGAGAACTTTCAAAACTAGGGATGCGAAGCCCATGATGATTCTCTTCAAATCACTTGTTCTCTCAAGGCTGGAGTATTGTTGTACATTAATGGCACCTTTCAAGGAAGGTGAAATCGCTGACATGGAGAGTGTACAGAGAGCCTTCACAGCACACATAAATGTACAATAAAACACCTAAATTACTGGGAACAGTTCAAGTTCCTTGACTTGTACTCCCTGGAACTCAGGCAGGAAAGGTACGTCATAATATACACCTAGAGACTCCTAGAGGGATTAGTACCAAATTTGCACACGAAAATCGCTCCCTACGAAAGCAAAACACTCGGCAGGCAGTGCAACATCCCCCAGTGAAAGTAGGGGCGCCATGAATACGCTAAGAGACAACACAATAAGTATCAGGGGCCTAAGACTGTTCAACTGCCTCCTAGCATACATAAGGGGGATTACCAATAGACCCCTGGCTGTCTTCAAGAAGGCGCTGGACAGGCACCTAAAGTCAGTACCTGACCAGCCAGGCCGTGGTTCATATGTCAGTCTACGTGTGGCCAGCAGTAACAACCTGGTTGATCAGGCCCTGATACACCGCAAGGCCTGGTCACAGACCAGGCCGCAGGGGCATTGAACCCCAAAGTCCACTCCAGGTATACATAAGTCTTTCTTTAAACACACCGGCCGTATCCCACCGAGGCAGGGTGGCCCAAAAGGATAAATGAAAGTTTCTCCTTTTACATTTAGTGATGTATACTGGAGAAGAGTGCAGCCAGCAGTAACAGCCTGGTTGATCAGGCTCTGATCCACCAGGAGGCCTGGTCACAGACCGGGCCGCGGGGGCGTTGACCCCCGGAACTCTATCCAGGTAAACTCCAGAGGTTACTAGCCCCTTGCTCCCGGCATTTTAGTCGCCTCTTACAACACGCATGGCTTACGGAGGAAGAATTCTGTTCCACTTCCCCATGGAGATAAGAGGAAATAAACAAGAATAAGAACTAGAAAGAAAATAGAAGCCAGAGGGGTGTGTATATATATGCTTGTACATGTATGTGTAGTGTGACCTAAGTTTAAGTAGAAGTAGCAAGACGTACCTGAAATCTTGCATGTTTATGAGACAAAAAAGACACCAGCAATCCTACCATCATGTAAAATAATTACTGGTTTCCATTTTACACTCACTTGGCAGGACGGTAGTACCTCCCTGGGCGGTTGCTGTCTACCAACCTACTACCTAGAATACATAACAGTCATTAAATATAACTTAAAAGAATGGCAGAAATCCCACACTGTAAAGTTCACAAAACGAAATACAAAATTTGTTCCACGTCATCACATATTGGCTAAAATTCCCGAGAAAAATGGGTTGCGTTGAAAATACTTGAGTTGCAGTACAATACTAAGATATAGGAGTAATGTAAGGGACCGTTAGTATTAATCCAAAAAAGGGAAGGATATCACCAACACCTCAGATCAAGAGCTCTCCCAACCATGACTTTGAAGGGCGAGGTTGAGGAAAAAACCTCCCCCCTGCCATTGGTTTCACATCATCCCGGCATTTTATTATTATTATAATCAAAAAGAAGCGCTAAACCACAAGGGCTATAGAGCTGCCCGGCGTTGTATTTGAAAAAAAAAAATAAGGTGGGGAATTATTATAATCATGGGGGAGTGCTAAACCCGTAGGGTTATGCATTATTATTATAATCAAGGGGAAGCAGTAAACCCATAGGATTATGCAGTGCTTGTGGGGGGAATGTGAAAGGTATTCCGGCTTAATTCAAGAGCCCCTCACCAGCGTCAAGGAACCTCCCTTGGGGAGGGATGAAATTAATGGTAATAGGTATGGTTTCACGTGTAGCATAAACATGCTGTCATAAAACGTATTTAATTTTCTTCATTTAGCCCACCACCAAGCTCAGTACAGAAAACTTGACCCCAGGGATAATGAAGAGATGAATGCAAAGAACTATGTATTAAGAGTCTTCTAGTAGTCACAGCACTGAATGATGCACTTCCTCTAGAGCTTAAGGTGGCCCATGGCCTGGTAGGCAATACTCTCACTTCACACACTGAGGGACCATGGTTTGAGTCCCATTTTTATTATTATTATAATCAAAAAGAAGCGCTAAACCGGTTCGAGTCCCAGCAAGAGTTGAAACATTGGGAGTGTTTCCTTACACCTATTGTCCCTGTTCACCCATCAGTAAAATGGATACCTGGATTAGTCAACTGGTGGTCACATCCTGGGACAAAACTGACCTAATTTGCCAGAAATGCTCTGCATAACAAGGGGCATTCTATATAGTAGTATGTCATTGATGTTAGCTAGACCTGTATACCTTGTACTTGTAGAAACAAAGATATTATTATATATTATTATTATTATTATTGTAAGCAGGTGGGTCAACACAAGCTCACTTTTTGATAGGCCTCCAAGCATGGCAAACACACATGAGCATCTCTTAGTTTCTGCAACTGTGGCTCTACTGGCACTGGGATCCCCAATCAGTGTGGCACATGGAATCTACAGAGACTTCAATACCCTTCATACAAGAAGGTAGCTACCCACAGTGTTATGTAATTTAAACATGAGAGTACTAATTTTGTTTGTGAAAAAAAGAATTATATGTAGGGGTTGTCCTAGGAAAGGATGGAGGGATGTGCTCAAAGAGGTTTTGTGTGCAAGGGGCTTGGACATACAGCAGACGTGTGAGTGTGTTAGGAGTGAGTAGAGATGAATGTTTTTTGGGACTTGACGAGGTGTTGGAGTGGGAGCAGGGTAATATGTATTCTGCGAAAGGATTCAGGGAAACTGGTTAGCCAGATTCAAGTTTTGGAGGTGGGAAGTACAATGCCTACACTTTAAAGGAGTTTGGGATATTTGCTGTTTAGAGTGACATTTAAACTGTTGTATCTGTGTGTCTCTTCAAAGACAGTGATAGCGTGAATGATGGTAAAAGTGCTTTTCATTTTTTGGGGTCACCCTGCCTCGGTGGAAGATGGCCAGTGTGTTAAAAAAAATAATCTGAATATAATTAAGTGCTAAACCCAACAGGGTCATACAGCACTGCAGGGAGAAATTCAAAATGAGAAATGTGCAAGAGAGAGGAGGGAATAGTGAATAAAAAATTAAACTTAGTTTCACTGGATATACCCCTTTAGCAAGTTTGGCTAATGCTACAAATTTCACTAAGGTCTTATAATCCTCCTCTTGCAATAAAGCAAACGGTAATGACTATACACTCTGTGTGGGACACCCAGCTTAAACAAACAGTATAGATCACATCAACACTAGCTTTTCTCTTGGATACTTATTAAAATTTAATTTCTTGACTCTTCAGTTTGGAATACATTGTTATAAAAAATGCCAAATTCCTTTTTTATGGGAGTTCAGTACCATAATATCCATCATGTAATTTCTGTAACTTTTTTACTTTTCTGGATGTTTTATCACATCAATTTTCTTCTGTGTAGACAAGGATATTAACAAATAAAACAACAAATAACATGCAGCTTTCAATCCTGTACTTAAGCGCCACTGATGGAACTTGGAAAGTGAGTATGTACATAAAATAATTAAACATATACATCACAGCTCATTATAAAACAGAAAAAATCATCAAAGAAATAACAAAAAGAACATAAAACAACCAAATACTGTAGGTACATGTGAAGTCTGCAAGTACATTCAAAAAGCTGAGTACACTAAAAATTTAAATTTTAACAAAAAGTGTTGAAATCATCTTGCAATATGTAGTCACGTTTTGGATTACACTATTCAAAACAGTCAAGATATATACACACCTGCTATGCAGGCCATAATGAGTTGAACTTATCAGCTTCCTGGGAATACCTCAGGAGTAAATTTATCTAACCCACATTTATCATTGTCAAATTTAAGAGATTCAAGTACATGCCAACTGCACAAAGCATAATGAGATAGTACGTACATGCTTACACAATGAAACTGAACCTTTATAAATCTTGGTTAAGTACTGTAGAGTCATAACTTCAGCACTATAAATGCAATTAGAGAATTTTACTTATGTTTTTTATTAAATTTCTACGTCTGGTTGTAAGCAAGGTGATCGCAAAGTTGTGCACAAGGACAAATTTCAAGAAAAAATAGGTAAGATACATTACTCTTGAGGTTTTGGGTTTTTTCATTGGAGGTACACACACATCTATCTTGTATTAATTCTGTAGACTCATACCTATGTAAAACAAATTACTGAAGTTTATGTCAGTTATACATACTGTAATTCTACAAACCTGTCTCATCCAGGATATTTTTATAGCTACAGTAGTGCATCAGTAATTCGGAATGCTTAGGGTCAAGCTATGTCCGGACTACTGCCCATTCCGAGTATATATAGGAACATCACAGTTATGTACATTGTAAGTATACAAAGCATAAAATTATATACAGGTACATATAACAAAAACATAACAGTATTAAAGTACAACATTCCAAGTTCAACAGAAGATGTAGTTGGTTGAAGACGTGTCATAAGTAACATCTGGGGACATTAAAACAAGTCCGAACAACTCAATACACTGTATTTTCTTGCTTATTTTAACACTGTAGTATGTATTAATTTCCACCAATTTTTCCAAAGAGCTGATCATTTCAAGCAACTGAGCGCCGGATTTCTGATGCTCTACCGTAAATAGAATTTTATTAAGCAAAATATTCTGAAACTAGATTACTGAACTATGGGAAACCAATTAGCAAAAGGAGTTAATACACAATAGTAATGATTACCTCCAGACATTTCAGTTAACCACCTAGACTCACCATGAGTTATTACTTAAGTAGTCTAACATTTAGCCACATTAAAAAAGAAAGAAAGAAGTGAAGAACTGAACATGTGAGTGATTCATGTAGAAAATGATCTTATGGTGTTTTCTCAGCTAATTATGTTCCCATGTTGTGGGTGCCAGAATTATCTTCCATATCTTACACAGTACTACATAAAGCAAGAAGGCTCTTGAAAAAAGCTGTAGTTTTTCCTCCAGATGAATATATTTGCTCACCCAACACAGTGCAGCATTCATGCACCTATCTGCAAGCACTATGAAATTACTTGCAACAGATTGTAAAGCAACATTACATGAATGTACAGAAGTTCTAAATATGAATAATGAATTTTAACCAATTCTAAATTCTAAATTGAATAAAATTTTTGCTTGTTAAATATTCACCAATCATAACAAAATTGTCATGTTTATATCATAAAGTTTGAAATAGCTTGTACTACTAAACTGAACTTCATAATAAAATATATACTGTATACGGTAGAACCCCCATATCCACTGATTTGGTATCCGTGGTTTCAATTATGCACTGTTTACTGTGACCCAAAAATACCTCTTAATTTTTCATAATAATGGCCCCAAAGCACAAAAGTAGAGAAGCCGGCAGTTCTTCAAAGCCTAAGAGAACCCGTGAAATGCTTCCCATCAGTGAAAAAGTTGAAATTATCTGCTTATTGTGCATAATTTATCAATTAAACAATAGGTATGCATAGGACTTATATACAGAGTTTACTATCCGCAGTTTTGGTATCCATGGCAGGTCCTTGGAACACATCCCCTGCGGATACGGGGGTCCTACCATACAAACACTTTTGCTCTATAGGCTTTAAATAATATTTTTTAACTTAATAATTCACATCAAAAATATGAACAGCAATACTCTTGCAAAAACACTACTTCAAATAATAAAATGCATTTTCTTGTGATCGCATAAGAGAAAGCAGAAAAATTAGCTGACTAAATGTCAACGCAATTCTCTGTACTGCAAGTGAATCAAGTACAAAAGAGACAAGCATGTTGCATGTATGCTAGTCACATGCCTGACAAGTCTTCTAAGGCAACTTGCGAGTAGGGTAAACTGGTTAAACTTTGGACGGTGGGGAGAGAGATCTCAAGACCTTAATGATGGGAAGACTGCAACACCACTACGTATATCTACAACCTAATTATATTAATTATGGAAACATTTTATGCCAGTTCAATGTTCTGTGCTAATTGCAAAGTTTTCTTAACATTTTATTGATGAAGAATTATTTTTGGGGCAGTAAAATGCACTTAATTCTTTGTTATAACAAAGAATTAAGATTTTACCAATATTTATTCTCTAGGATAATCTTCAAGAAAAGTATTGTTCGAAATCAGCAAAATAATCTACAGTCTCTTGACCAAAAAGGCATTGAAGTTACCTGCCAGGCAAAAGTTTATACCTTTAACCCATCAATCTTTAAGAAATTTGGGAATCAAAGCACTGGCCAAGCCATGGGCTTGACATCTGCAGCCAATGCAAATGTATATGCATAAGAAATCCATAATCAACCCCTCCACATAAAATTCCAAGGCTGACAATAAAAAAAAGTTTTGTGAAACTTTTTCCCATGTTTGGAGAATTTTTATATTTCAGATTTATGTTCAATTAACCCTTTAGGGGTTGGCAGGTCCTCTCAGACTTGTTCTCAGGGTCGGCCAAATTTAAAAAAAAAAAAAAAAAAAATCTTATGAAAAGATAGAGAATCTTTTCCCGATCATAATGACACCAAAAGTATGAAATTTTATGGAAAACTTATGAAATTATGCTCTCACGAAGTTAGCGGTCTCGATGATGTTTACGCATCGGCGATTTTGCCCACTTTGAGCCCTATTTTCAACCAATTCCAATGTACTAGTCGACAAAAATCATAACTATTTCGCTAGAACTCCATTTTTTCTATTGAATGAGTACAAGAAACCACCCATTTACCGATTTCAACTATCCAATACAGTGGTCAGAATTTAGCAATTTTGCCAATTTCACACAAATTTCAAAAGATGCTAATTTCCGAATAGAGTCTAGAATAGACAAGAGACATTCCTGGCACTAAAATAACATTTCCTCTGTTCATCAGCCACGTTCCCAAACCCCTCTTACATTCTTTTGCTTTCCACTTTGAATTTTCATTCTCACAAAAAAATAGAAGATTTACTGTTATGCAGACTACTGCATTAGTGTAGAAATGGTATAAATAATATCAGCGCACTTGTGAAAGAATATTAGACTCACCAGTTGACGTGTATTAGACGCTTGGCATGATTTGTTTACTTTTGATCTTTGGTAAAAATCGAACATTTTTGCTACTTTGAGCTCACTTTCAAGGTACTTTTCATTGTAAAATCAGTCAAAATTATCTCAATTTCTATAAAATGAGACCAGGAAAACTAAAATACAACAATAAATACCATACGAAAATACAGTGCAGAGTCGCTGTTTTAATCCAAAAACACGGTCAAAGTTTTTTTTTTCTCATTACGCACTGTGTGCTGCAGGATTTTTTTTATACTGCGCACACTGACCACATAGACCCATTCTTTCATATGTAGGCCTACCAGCTTTCTCTCACTAGATTTGACGGTGCAAGAATTTATGCATGTTAGCACGTCAAAACCCCCTGCGCGTAAGCCGTACTAGTACGGCCAAAACCCCGAAAGGGTTAATAATGAGTTATGGTACAAGTACACACAGGCTTTAATGCATAAATACAAAAATCCAGGTGAACCACATTAACCTGATTCAAAATCCAGGTGAACCACTTTAACCTGATTCAAAATTATGTCAGAATAGAACATACTGGTATATAAACTTGAGGTAAGCTAATATTTTCTCACTACAGCAATACCATCACAATGTCAAAGAAATTTTACACCTGTTTTATCTAATGAGAATAACTAGATGCTTTGGCATATTTGAAACAGGCCCATCACTAAGATTCACCTGTCCCAATCAAGTACTACAGCCATTAATGTTACAGTCTGATAACCAAGATTATGATCAAGAATTTATGTATAAATGTATACATACTGAATACTTCCTGTTTACCAACCACTAGTTAATTAAATGGTCAGAAAATAATAACTTTCACAGTACTATTTGCTTGGAATTTCTTTGGGAAAGAAATATAATTTTGTAAAAGCTCTAATGTTGTTTATCCAAATCACTAACTTTTGCACAAAATAAGATTATGAAATAGTTATTGATGTCTGCAAGTCTTTCATATAGCCAGAATAATTATTAATAAATATAAAAGTAGAATTCTTATAATTAATGAGCTATGAAAAAAAGGGGTCTTGAGCTTGACCTTTTGTATGAAAAGTCTGAAAACAACCAGCCTACCTCCTATTACTATTTTTGTCATTGCCTAGGAAAATCATGTGTAGGGGAAAGTGGTGACATTCATAGGGCAGAGCTATAAAATTAATATGAACAAAATCAATGCAAGCTGACTTCACTACTTAAGAGAGTGGTTACTACGTATATACACACACACACGAGCATCAGTAAGTGAAATATGAATTGCCTACACAGCTACATATTCATTATCCATGGATATCTACTTGAAGAGCTAAGGATGGAGGCAAATGTATAATGACTACAGTAACAAAGAAACCAGTCAGATGCAGTTGTCTTCGTCATTCGAGATGAGAATATAAAATTACAAAATGGGAGGAGGGCAGGGGCGAGCACACTTGCTAAGCAGGGCTGGTAAATGGGGTTAGTGGGATTGTGGATTCAGGACACTTAGGTAGACAACTTATGCTTCTGACTGGGCTACCAGGCATATGTTTGAGATGGGCTAATGGTAAATGTTTACACCAGATCTTCCCTGTCAAATTAACAGTAAACTATATTATGTGTTTACTGCACATCATGATTAAATTCCAATGATTAAACTTTAAAGTTCTCATTTATAATTTATATTGAATTAGTTTAAGCATTGCTTACACATGACATTATTTGTTTGTGTTTCTTT
Source organism: Cherax quadricarinatus (assembly GCF_038502225.1). Lineage (NCBI taxonomy): Eukaryota > Metazoa > Arthropoda > Malacostraca > Decapoda > Parastacidae > Cherax > Cherax quadricarinatus. Next base: position 38,687,890 of record NC_091295.1, on the reverse strand, counting down.
AAGAATTTGCATTTCATTAGAAGGGATAACAAACAGTAATACATGCCAATTGATGGCAAAAGTCATACACTAACCACAATTTTTTTTTTTTTTTACCATTTCAGTCTGGCAAAAAAAAAAAAATTTAAGATGAAAAAAATTATGTACATTTTTTTCATGCTTGAGCAAGACATTAATTTAGCTGAGAAGCATAAAAATCAACTAACAATTATGGGAATATAAACTATATAACATTCTGACATCTTAAGATCCATGTTTAAACAAAATCCCACTTATAACCATCCAAATATACCTGGGTGGCAATTATTTGTGTGTTCTCTTGCTATTTAAGAGTAACCTTATCTATGAACATCCAAAATACAGCCAGATAATACAAAATGAGAAGGGACTATACGAATATTGAATAAGAAACAGAATTATATAGACAATATTTACTGTGGAGTTTGGCATTGCTTCCTATGACAAGAATAATATACATCTACTACTCTCATATATATCATGAGCAAGGCAGTTTTATTCTTAAGCATCTTGCATTAAAATAAAAAGAAATAATTCAAAATACAGACACCATTAACAAAAAAAAAAAAAAAATACTTTATTGTAATAACAGACCTTGTTTTAACACCATGTGGGTTGAACTTAATTTCTGCCATGTTAAATAAGAGTTCCACAAAAAAATTAATAATCTACAATGCACAAAATATTCATTTACATTTTCTAGGGATACTTCACTAAATATTATATTTTTAATTAGCCATTATCTAGTGTTTTATATGCCTAATTATTATTAACTAACAATAATCATAAGCAATGAATATAAATTTAATAATTAAAATAGTAGTACAGTAATAAAATTCTCCCATTTTGTGATCAACTGGACTCCACTGATGAAATGTTATTATACAGTGGCAAACTATATAATGTATTTCAAATAATGCTATTCATTCCATTAGAGTATTAAATAGTGAATAAGGTTATACACAAAGCCACTTGGAAATTCTGACACAGAGCAATAAACATGAATGCCTCTTTTTAGTTCTTGAAAGGCCATGCAAGACCTGGTGACATGTGACTTGAAACATCTTAGCTCCTAACTTATGTAAACCAAGACTACACACAGACTGGGCAAAAGATGTTGTGCTCCTATGAAATTAAAGTATAAAAATAATAATGTGAGGCACTGATGCAATACCTGGGCTTATTTAACGTGCCAAATGGCATATTTAAACTCCTTTTAAAATAATATTAACGTGCAGTAATGTGCAGCTCAACTAAGTATGAGTATTACATCAACCATGTATTCCTGAACCTAAATTTAAGTTAATGCTGTAATGCTTTCAGAAGGCCATGAAACTAGAAGAAAGTTAGACATGATGAACCAGCAAACTACAACTAGCAAGTTCTGGTTTAGTGAATAATGTTTTCCATTTTGCAAGTTTCCTCTGAGTTACTAGATGATATACTTCTAATGTGTGCATCTGAACTATACAGGGCAAACTACTAATATTTTCATAAAACCGGTGTACCTGTACTCTACATCATCCAGGATGACAGTTTTTAAGAGACTGTGATATATTTACACTTTATTTACCATCAAATAAAAGTATTCATAAATATTTGATTTGCAATCTATACAATATCTTAATTAGGGTCTGGATGTCCTGGATAATTTTGCTATCAAGTTCTTAATGCAGTTTTCAGGCAAGTGACTCTTGAATGGTGGAACTGTTTGACTACTCTATATGTGGGTGACAGACACACAGGCAAAACAAGCCTTTATTGAAATAACATTGTGAAATGTTTTATTTAAGGCTTGTTCTGGTACATGTGTCTTTGTTGTCATACTCTATATATATTGCTAAGCCATTTATTCAATATCACTTATTCTGTGGGTGATTATTCTCCCTCATAGAAAACTTATCTGTCTAGAGCCTTTTTTTTTTTTGTTATGAGAGAGCAGCTTCTGGCATATAGTTGTAGAATTAAAGCTGCCAGTCTTACAATGTATCCATAATTGAAATACAGTAGTTTAATTGTGGACACAGAATTTTTACTCTGCACAAATTTTTCTTTCAGTATTAAAGATGAATTAATTTATACCTTATGAATAAACAGTTAATAAACATTATCTATTTTCCTGAAATAAAGTAAACTAAGAACTCAACAAACTAAAACATTTGAAAAAAAAGTGCACTCTTCAGTGCAGTTCTTTGGTACAGTATGAATTTATCATCATATACAATATAACAGTTAAAAAAAAAAAACTCAATAGAGTTATCAGATTTACCCAATGCATCCTATATCAAAGATATCGAGAAGCATTTTAGAGATTACTAAAAATATAAATTCCTCCTTTAAAATACAGTAGAATTTCAGATATCCAAGGGTGTTTCAGAAAACTAAATTAACACTCATAATGGCTGTCATTATGGTAGTGTTGCAGAGCCCTGCCATTTCCAGGCCTTAATTATCTCTCTTAACATTATTTCTGCACATTTAAACTATAATATAAAAAATTTCCAACCCCTGCTGGTGCCCAATACACTTCTGCTGTTGCTATTTTATCACAATCATGAGCACACGGAAGACGTGCAGAACACTGCCTCTGATCAGTCATTACTGTGTGGTTAGTGTAATGCATGCTGTTATCCTGGGGTTAGCTAACATTTGATGAACATTTGCAGTTAAAAGTCACTAGTCAGTGAAACACACTTACATAATCACATAGAAAACTGGGTGCAACATACAGTATACTATATGTAAGCAGGAGTAATAGCGGATTACAGTAGTAATTTATAACAAGTAAATATTTTCGGCTTTACACTGCAAATTTATATCCGGTAAAAAAAAAAATGTACGTCTTGGTGCCCCACAAAGGAGGATGTCTAGTTACATGGTGTGAGGATGTTTTGTTGCAAGAGAACATTAGTGTTACTGTATATTAGTATTTCAGACAGAAGAGAGAGTGACACTAGCTGTGCTATATACAACAAAGCACAGTATTACAAAGGTTTAAAAGATGACAGAAAATGAACCATAAAAGAAATGCATAAAGTGAGCAGTAGTAGTACCTTCCAGATGGGAGGCTTTGTATTCTGTGTTGCTGTACTCAGTAAGTACCCCACACAAGCACATAAAGTGATATTTAACATGAGTATAGTGTAAACAGTAAGATAAAATCTTTTACTGAGGCTCATTTTTCAAGTCTATTGTATTTCCCTTAACAGTTCCTATTTTTTTCAGCTAATTTTCAACTAGAGTAAGTTTTATTGAGGGTACATTAATTTAAGGCCACCATCCCTTCTGAAGATAAGGGGTTTCCAAACAGAACTAAGCATTGAAGCTGTGGACAGATATTTATACTTAACAGTACAGTTTCTATCTCCTAAAAAAAAAAAAAAAAAAAAATGCTTCACCAGTAAGACATTAAAATAAAGTGTCTTAAATTTTCTTGACAGTACTATAAAAACCAGTCTGATAGACAACAGTATTCATAACATTACATGAACATACTAACTCAGCGAGTTTTTTTATGCACTTAACAGCACATTAAAACAAAATACAGTGGTTTAACACTTTCCATACTAATGAAAATGTCCAGTTTTGTGAAAAGAAAGGAAAAAACTTAAGTAAGGTGGTGAGGTAGATAATGGGCAATAATACTAGTGTTTCTGCAGCCTGGGAAATATCAGTGATTTACCAGTTAACCCCCACTAACCCAAGCAACTTCATATACAAATTCTTCAAGGAGCTAATAAGCAAATTTTCCAGCTGTTATACAGAAATCCAAATTTTTACTCCTAGATGCTGCATGAGGATTGCAATTCCACACCTATTCTTCATGCTGGTAACTAGTAAGTGACAAAACAGAGTGAATGAAGAAACCAATGATCCAATTATGAGAATGCCACTTCTTGGGATAGGAAATGGCAGGAGAGGTGAGGAAAAAGAGTGAGCATGCAAAAATATTACACCATTCAGACACTGCCAAATGTTATCAGAGGTGGAGTTTCAAGACCCTATCTTAGTTTCAAAACCAGCCTTGAGGCCTTATTTTAACATCTTGGTCTGTGTCTTAATCTAGGACAGTCTGGTCTGTCTTGAATTCAGATGTAGCATCTCAGGTCTTGGTCTTGATAACAGTCAGCAAGCAGATCTTTTGTTCATGAGAAGTCTTAAAATTATTTTTCCTTGATTATACATGTATACTGTACTATATCCCTTTTTACCCGTCATAATTCATACACACTTTTACAAAGCATAGCCACATTCAGAATATAGTATACTCCAATTATAGCAGTTCTAATTAACCTATACAATACTTGTACTCAATAATGGAAAGATAGAGGAGTCATAACACCCTTGGTCCACAGCTGCACCGTGCTAGTGGGAACATAGAGACGGGGCTTAGCCCCATTGCTGTTCGCCTCCCGTTGAAGATTTTTCTTCACAAACATGTGACAGGCAGTATCTTCAGAATATTTCATCTCTACTGAGTCAGTGGAAGGGTCACAATGAGTAAGGTTGACTGAATGAAAATTTTCAAATTAGAAAATAAAAGGAAGTACAGTAATTGCATATTCTGAATAATTAAATCATTCAAGCTTTGTTAAAAAATTATTTTAGGATGTTTCTGTTCATACGCAAATACTTCATGCATGCAAAGTGTTCTTATACACCTATTCAGGATGTGTATAAGCATTACTGTATGACCCTGGTGGTTTAGCACTTAGTTCTGATTATAATTATTATTATAATCAAAAAGAAGCGCTAAACCACAAGGGCTATACAGCACTCTGATTATAATAATAAACAGGATGTGTACATATTCCAAAGTGGATTCATTGTAACTAATTTCTTTTTTTGATTTATTTTCTTTATCACAACAAAAATAACTTTCAAGAATTAGCTATTACCCTTATTGTTGTTGTTGTTGTTCTAGCTTATAAGGCTGGTCACAACAATAATAATGTGGTCTCAGTCTTTGTCTCAGTTCATTAAGTTTTGGTCTTGTATTTTATCTCGGTATGTTTGATCTCAGTCTTGATCTCAGTATGTGGTCTGAATATGTTCGGTCTTGACAAAACCCCTACAAGTCCTTGCTGCGTCATTACTCCCTACCATGTACTTATCAAAAATAAAGTTGTAGAGAGGACCCAAACATTGAAAACTGACTTTTGTGGACACCTGCAAGTTTATAATTAGCACTGTACTGCTGCAAGCAGTAGCATTAGGCTACAAAAATACATAAATCTTTCACTGGCAGCATTAGCAGCAGCCTCCTCCTTCAGTGGTCACTAACTAAAATGAAACAAAGACATGTAAGATGGTGATGCAGATATACAATGTCTCATAACTTTCCTCACAGTAATAATAACAATCAAATTAAGTACTTAACCCAAAAGGGTCATACAGCACTGTCATGAAATATACAGGGAAGCCTCACTCACTGATGGAATGGATTCCAGAAATTGACCCATTTAGGGAAGGCAGCATTGAATGAGGTTTATTTTCTCATTGTACCTCAATACAAACAGCATAAATAAAGTTGGTTCCAGACAAGATATACTATTTTACCCTATATTTAGTCAAAAGTACATAAAATTACTTTTAACTCACTGTATATGTGCCAGGATCCTGTATGTCATGTTTTGGCACTAAACGTTTTACTTTTTATGTTACTATGTTGGTGGGCAGGAGATGGGAGGAATCACCATCTCATTCTGATGAAGCAGCTAGAATAGAACTCATTTAAGTGGTGTTACTTGCAGAAGGGTTTAGTGAGAAATGCCTGGCTGTGCACATTTGTAAGTTTCATTATTTTTCTCTGTACAGATTCCTGTAGCATTGAAGCAAATGCTGAGATGCCTCAATGACCCCAGTGTTGTGTGCTTGGTTAGGATCAGTTTTGTAGTGTGTTAAGGTTGACTATAAGCTCAATACCCTTCTACAATCTCTGCAGACTGTATTTACAAGGGGCTGGCATAATTTCAGCACCTTCCATATTTAGCAGTGCAGCTCCCTCTTGATTAAGGTGCAACAGCCTGGTCGAATTTATGGCATACATGACTAGGCAGTGCAATATTAATTTTGTTGGCGTAAAAATATTCAAGTGGTGGTAACCACCATCCTAGCAATCAGTTGGCTCCATCTTTCCTCCTCACAGGTAGTAATAGTAGAATTATGGCTTGATAAAGTTCATGGAGAGCAAAACATTGCCACAATAAAATGTCACATTAGTTGCAATTGTGTCCATTTTTCTCACAGAAAGTATTTTTCTCTTACAACATCTAAAAAAGCAGCTTTATCCACATTGTTCCACATTACATTCTCATTATTTCCAGTAAAATGTGATGTTGCACTAATCTGCTTCGTAAATAAATGGTCAATAAATGATTGGCATGAGAAGACACAACTATTGCTGATGCTACCTCTAAAACAATACTAATAGTTGACATGCAATAAGCTGTCCTGGGTTACTGAGACATATACTGAGGATTGGGCCAGTTGTAAGAGGCTTTGAACAATACTGTACATTGTCCCAAGCTGATTAAGGCACCATTAACCCTTAAACTGTCCAAACATAGATCTACGTTTTTTCAGCATTTGAAAGTGTAAATTTTTTTTTTTTTTTTTTTTTTACATTTGAAAGCGTGTAAAAAAAAACTTTGATCTACATTTTTGTTATTTTTGAAAATATGTATAAAAAGTAGATCTACTTTTGGAGCACTACGCATGTTAACGTAGATCTATGTTTGGACAGTTTAAGGGTTAAAGCAGTCAGCATTGAACAAGACTTCCCTATGCTTGATAATTGTTACATCTTAAAAAGAAAAAAAAATCAGAACTAACCGAAAAACACAAAGTCTGAACAAGGCCAGGAAAATCGTAAATCACTGTAGATTGTGTACAACATAATTATCTCTTCATACCTGCCAAATACATTTTAATTAAGAACTAGCAAGCTACTCTTATCTTTTAAAATACAATGTTTTAAATCACAAACATCCAAAAACTTTTAAGTAGAAATTTTTCTCATGAATTTAAAATATGACCAGCTTTTATAAACCAAATCTTACATATGAACTAGTAGCCAAATGACATTAATACCAAAACTAGAGAGCAAAACATATGGTCATGCTGCAATATTTTATGAAATAGCTTAATGTGACTATTTAACTGTAACCAGTGTCAAAAGTTTTGCCACTCACAGCCATCACAACATAGTTGATCAGACACCTCAGGAGGAACTTAGACAAGTGTATCTATAACAACTTTCTTCACTCCATCAATATTTCTTATATGTGCTGGAAGGTTCAAAAGTCATGGGCCACAGATGCTGACACTATTTTCCAGCAGGGCTTATGGCACCTAAGGTTCATTTTAGTGTGCAGTTCAGGCACCAGGCCTGGAGAGTATTTTCCACTATCAGGTGTACAGAAGACAAGACATGTTATTGTGCATTATATACATAGTATTGTATTCACAAGGAAGCGCTAAGCCCGTGAGGGTAATAAGGCGCCTAGGGAATGGGAGATAACAGATTTAATCCAAGAATGAGAGCAGCTTCAATTCTTTGGATCAAGAAATCTACAGCAGAATCAAGCACCCCCTTGTAGGGGGTATATTAGTGGCAATGGTATTGTGAGATGTAATAAGTTAGTTTCCATAACAGTTATGTGTTTTGTGTTCCATTGCCTGGTATTAATCTTTCACAACTTTACTATCTTTCACTGTTTTTGCTTAGCCAAGAACCTATTTTCTTGATAGCTTTTTTTTCTGTTTATCTCTATAATTAAATTCATTTTGCAGTTTAAGTATTATGTATAAGCCTCCACAAGAAAATCTGAGAATTAGGATTTCCTTTTTTTTTACTTCATTAGTCATGCACATTTCTTTATGGTAACACTATACTGGTAATTGTTTCTAAAGCAATGGCCTCTTATTCTTTTAGGTGGAATGTGAAGCACAGATTTTTGCAACTGTATACAGTAGTGGCCTTCATAAACAATAAGCCTTACTGCTGTTTCCAAACATTCATTATTTTCTCATGTAAATAATAAAATTACCAAAAATTTGACTTTTCAAATTAGAAACCAGAGATAATATGCAAAAAAAGTTTCACATGCTACAGTGAGAAAAATCATACAAAAACTGTTATAAAAATAATTACAGAATAGTATCCCCAATACTTATTATAAATTGATCTGCTTGTTACATAGTAAAGTCTACATGAATTTATCTTCAGCCAAAGAACCCATCGCTTAATTTTCGATTTGCTAACATGACTAAACTGTTTTGTAATTCTGATTCTGTACCTGGAATCAGACTACAGGTCCACATCGCTTTATCCAAAACCCTTGGAGCCAGTATTGCTTCGAATTTCAGAATTTTTCGAAGTTCAGAATGATTCTCAACACCGCCATGTGATGGTGTGACCCAGCACTGAGATGACTAACACTCCACACTCCATGAAAAATCTTCAGTTTTTGGAATTTTTCCAATATCAGAATTTCGGATAAAGGGTTGTGGACTTGTACCATATATTACCAAACGTAAACTGACCTGAGCCACAAGATGGAAGGGAAAGGGAGTTACAATTTTATTAGGTTTAAGACAAATATATTTTCATTCCTCACAAACGTGAGCTAATAAGTTCTCTCCAGCATCAGCAGTCAATGTATGCATCATTATGATGCTGATGGTAATGTTTATACAGTATATAAGCCATCACCATGTGAGATGCAGGCCTAAACAGATGGGACTAAATTAGCCCATTTCCTGCATAGCACAATTAAAATGAGAAGATGCTGAAGATAATGCTTACATATGTACAATTTTTTTTTTTATCTCAGTCACAGGGTATAGCTGCATCTATGTAAGAGTTACCCCACCAATGACAATAGTCGTATTTCCAGGCTTGTAATTTAAATTTTAAATTCGCATCAGTAAAGCAACCCTCGAATTATAATTAACACTGCAGTGCCATTCATGTACTCAGATATGTAATCAGCAATAACTCTTGAATAGTTAGAACTGCAAGTTTTGAAGGTACAAAGTCAGTGGAGAGTAAATCAGCTAAATCTTGCCTGAGTAGTAAAGCTAGCTGTGTTTATATGCTTTATCCTCTGCTTTCCTCTATTTTCATGATGAAAGTTAAAATGAGAGGAAAATGACCATAACATCAGTACAGTACCTACTTATATGCAGTGTACATTAGTTCAGTTGTTAGACTCATACTGTATGTCTGCCACTATTAGCAATGTTTATATATGGGTACCTCCCACCATCCCTTTCTTTATTACTATCATTGTTGAAAATGAAGAAAATAAAATTTCATTATAATTTTTTATATAAAAAATATGCATTTAACAATTTTATATTTAGAAAAGCATATTGGTAGCCAATTTGCACAGCAGAGTCACTTTGGGCCATCACAGCCCTGTAATCCAACAATAACATGGTGATGACGATAACTTGAGTACTTTATTATCATTATTCTGATAATTTTTTCATATTTTTTGGTAGTTTGCATTCATAACAAGTATATTACTCTGAGGTTACTCAAGAAATAACCTCATTTTATGGCCAATAATTAACGATATGGAATTATTTCCAGGCTTGTTCCATTTCTTTCCTAATCTCCCTCATTAAATACCCTATCCTTGTCTACCTAGTCTATGCCCCACAGCATATTTTATTATGTAACAGTATCTCTAGTGCTGCATTCCTCCAGAGTCATGAGTTTAAGTCAATAAAGTAATTCCTTAAGGCAATTACTTCTCATTACAGGTTGGCCATCACTAATCCGGCACACTACAAGTCCCAATGATGCCAGATCAGTAATGGCTGACCTGTACTAGTCTTGTGGTAAATCTTGCTTCCTTTATGCTTGGGTAGGGGCAAGTTTCACATATTAGTGCAGGAACTATCTCCTCTATACAGTTCCTCAATATAAAGGAAAAGTGCATGCTTTGCATACCTTATACCTTTACCATTGATGAGTTTCGAGAGTCTCACTATTCTTGGAGCCCGGCCATGGGCCAGGCTCATCCGGTGCTTGCCTGGTCAACCAGGCTGTTGCTGCTGGAGGCCCACTGACCCACATATCCATCACAGCCTGGTTGATCTGGCACCTGGTGAAGATACTTGTCCAGTTTCCTCTTGAAGACTTCTACACTTGTTCCAGCCATGTTTCTGATATCTTCTGGCAAGATGTTGAATAGTCTGGGGCCACGAATGTATGGTCTGGGAATGAAGATTTAAAGAAAGAGAAGACTATTCAGCCTACACTACTAAAATATTTTAAATGACAATATTGATGCTTCTGTTATACTGTTATACTATTCAATAATTTTTTATTTTTTAAATTTTTCTTTGTATAACTATTTGTAATAAACTTGAATCAGAAATACATCTTTCTTTTCCTTTGTTTTTATATTATCTTAGATAAAGAAAACTTGTTTAAAATTTTTACTGCATATTTTCAATGAGCTCAAACCAATTACTATATTTTACATATAACTTCGAATAGTGCGAATTTGAACAGTGCGACCACTTCACAAGATTCATTATTCACATTAATCAAGACCTAGCTGTATATGAACTGTAATATGTAATGTCAGTGAATACATTAACAGTAGCAATAAATGTAAATTAAACATCAACATCCATTTGTACAATGATCACTCATCAAAATTCACTGATGACATCCCAGGCAATGGAGTCACACATTGGACACTACAAGACCTTCAGTAATATCCTGGGTGATGGAATCACACACTGGGCGCTACAAGACCTTCAGTAATGAGAGCCTGAGTTACTTCGGGCACTGCAATAGTATAGGTACCATCGCTGTGGTGTTCCAGCGCATCCACAATGACTTCTGAGTACTTGGGAAGAAGCTGGCCAATTCTTGCTGCTGCTGGCTTTTGTACCCCATGCTCAGATATGCCATGAAGAATGCAGTGGAGAGTTAGACAAGGCAGCTCTAGGAATGACTGCGGTACCTGGCGTATACTGCTATAAGACATTTCCTACAAGATTCCATAATCGATGAAGAAAACCAGTGCTGACTCCAGCTCTGGCCTGATGCATGATGCTCTGCACTACCTGTGATCTTCACTGAACATGGCCAGGCATAGCTACCCAAGTATGGGTCTGTAGAAGCACCCAGGGAGACTCTCACAGCACTTGTACATGTGATCCATCATCTCCTCCAGCTTTTCAATGAGATGTAGAGAATCTTTTGGAACCACAAATATACTGTGAGGGTTGCATGTTTCAAACACAATAACTGACACAACTTTGGCTATAGGAAGCTGTGTACTCTTGCATGTAGCATACATTGGCACCTTACTTGCAACAACCATGCTTCATCATAAGTCCTATCTGTATTTACTCCTTCATTGGACAGTAGGGTTGATGTCACACTTATCACAGGCAACACTGGAGGTGTTGCATATACTGTATATACTTGAGTTTCTCATAGTGTGGCCTGTGTGTGTTTCCGCAGGTGGAAGCTGTGTGTTGGCAGGGTACTCTCCAACAGTTTTACAATTTGCTGGAATTTGCAAGAGAGAAGGAATGGGTGTAATTTCTAACCGAGTGAATGACTCTGATACTCTGGGAAACTCTTCAATTCCTGCAGGATTTTTCCTTGATAAAAATGATATAGATTTGTCTGAAGGGTTGCTGTGATCTTCTTCTGTTAACGTATTGAAGAGAAAAGAAGTTTCTGCTGATGGTCCTCCTTACGATCCACCATTGTCTTACTTGATGACAGTTGATCATTCAACAACAATATATGTTTCCTGGGGTCATAAAGTTCAAACTCTGAACTGTCAGCTCCAAGAGAATGCATTAACAGTGGCACTGATGAGTGAACTAGGGACAACATCTTACTTCTTGACATTACATCATCTTCTCATATTCCTTGATGTAAAAACATAGCAGCTGCATTAGGTAGGCAGCAAATTCATAAATATTGGTTTTAGGGACAATTTCAGTTGCTAAAATCAACCATGTATAAGTGGACACAATTGGCATCAACCTTCTCGACCTGGGCATGATACCACACTCTGTCACTCACTACAAAGCCACACACCATCTCCCCAACTTGAACATCACACACTCTACATCCTCTTGCACAATGTTGCACTAGATTTTGCTTCAACTTCTGATACTCATGAGTAGACTTCTCAGATACTAGTCGAACACACAGTTTGTTGTGCTCATCAACCCACACAGGCAGCACAGTATACTCTTTCATATTTTTCACCACAGTCTCTCTGAGGTCTACAGCCCAGAACCTTTCTCTAGTGTCAACATCACCCATACTCAATAACGATGAAGCCAAGGGTGCTCTTGTAACTTCAGAGTACCTGTGGGAACTTGTAGGTATATCTACTTTCCTGGATTTGGTAGCTTCAATAGTGCACTGATAACGCGAGACTTTTTCTCCATGAGAAAAATCTTTAGGTTTCTGCTCAAAGTTCCTCTTACACGAATCAACATAAGTATGCTCTTATCTTGTGAGAGGAGAGATTCTGTGGGACCAAGCTTTCAGCCAAGGCTTGAAAGATGGCCCAAAGTTGGACACGATGGTGTACCCTCAACATCATGTAACAAAGGTAGAGAGTTGTACCATGGTCTTAGGATATAGTCAGCCATCACACTAATTGAATCACTACTTAACAGAGAAGCTTTTAAAGGCTTGGACTTCTTGCTTATAACCTTGAAGACAATTTTCTCTTCTAGTATGCTCATTTTCTGCAATTGCATCTTAACTTCTGGTTCTACTGCAGAGTGAATCTTAGCTAATATGGTAAAGCCCAGCAACTCAGAGAATGGTCCAATGGGAAGTGGTTTAACCATTTCAAGTGTCTTCATGTTACCCAAGTCGATGTAAATTATGACCCTCTATTTTATAAATGTATGCACGATACCAAGAGCTGTCGGATAAAGAAGTTGCAGCCACTTGGCATCCCATGCTTGGTTTAAATTTTTGATCAAAGGGAACACTGGGGAATACCTCGTGTGCTTCAGAATAAAATGCTCTAGCACAAGTGTCATTAACAACAAGTGCAAACTGGTTGTAGCTCTCAACCAGCATGATGAAGCCTCCCTATATTTGATCAAGCTTTAATTCATCAAAGACACAAGGTATATTAAGTAGGAATGATGGTTAAACTGAAGCAAACCAAACATGTTTGTCTGACATAAAACTGAAATCTTAAAAACTTTAACTCATAAATCAATGTAACTGTTCAAATACACAGTTAATATAGAGTACACATAATCCTATCACTACAAAATTTCTTTGGATACATTTATTCCAGAAATCAAATCCTATTTTTCACAAGAAATGAAAGTACTTTATTAAATAAGCATCTGTTTCAGGATTATTATTATAATCAAAAAGAAGCGCTAAGCCACAAGGGCTATACAGCGCTGCAGGGTAGGGAAGGAAGTGAGGGTATTGGGCTGTAGAAAGGGGGAGGGATGATCAGTAGGTTACAGAAAACAGCGGGGCAGGGGATAGTGTGGGGGTAGAGGGCAGCAAGAGATTGAGGTAAAAAGGGCTGAAGGTATCATCAGAGTTTGTGAAGTAAGTCAGTTGTTGTCAAAAAGTCAATGAGAGAGTCCGGATGAAAGGTAGGTCCATCAGCGAGAAGGGAAGGTAAAGAGAGAGCAGCGGAGCAAAGACGACGTTGGAGGTATATTCTGCGTGCTCGTTGATAAAGTGGGCAGTCTAATAGAATGTGGCTAACCGATAATGGAACCCGACAATTCTCACAGAGAGGAACAGGGCGCCTCTCCATGAGATAACCACGAGTAAGACGAATATGGCCAATGCGAAGACGGGAGAGAGTAGTCTCCCAACCTCGACACTGGTGACAAAAAGACGGCCAGTAACCTATATTCGGTTTAATAGATTGAAGTTTGTTACCGAGCAGAGTAGACCAACGCTGTTGCCAACGGGTGTGAAGGTGGGTAGCTATTGCAGCAAAATAGTCCGTAAATGGAACACCTCCATACGAAACTGGTAGGTCATGTACTGCTGACCGCGCAGTAGTGTCTGCCTGTTCATTGCCCTGTACGTCAACATGACCAGGGACCCAACAAAAACAATATCTTTATGCTTGGAAGAGACGCGACGTAACCAAAGTTGGATACAGAGGACTAAGGGGTGAGGTGTATCAAATTTCTGTATAGCCTGTAAAGCACTAAGGGAGTCTGAGACAACCACAAATTTTTGACATAGGCATAGACGCAATACAGATAAGTGCTGCAAGAATGGCATACAATTCAGCAGTATAGATACTAGCCGAAGATAGTAAATGCCCTCGTACGACGCTGTCCAGAAACACTGCTGCGAATCCTACGCCATCAGAAGACTTAGAGCCATCTGTGTACACTGCAATGGCATGAGAATGAGAGTGGAAGTGGTCAAGAAAAAGAGAGCGGGAAGCTACCGTAGACAGTTGGGCTTTCGAGCAAGGGAGTGAGAAAGAACAGACTCGAACAGCTGGAACTTCACAGGGATGTAGGGAAAAGTGAGATGCTACATGAACATAGAGAGGTGGTAATTGAAGAGAAGACAAGAGCGAATGTAGGCGAAGGGAGAAGGGACGAAGCAAACAGGGGCGGCGAACAAATAAAGAATGTCTACTAATATCGGTGACCATTCTATAAATGGAAGGATTGCGGTGATCATGAGAGTGTACATAGTAGCGAAAGCAATGGGCATCACAGCGATCGGATAAGGATGGAACAATGTTTCAGGATTAGAAACTTCTTAAAAGTGGTAATGGGAAGTAATCATGTACAAGTCAGTGATGTTGGTCAAAATAATCATTTGTTTGTTCAACCCCAAGAACATCATAAACAAACATTATACTGCAACTGATTGTATTTATTACCCCTAGAGGCCCTAGCAGACATTTCTATTTCTAATACTACACAGCACCACAAACTCCTTGATACAAGTACGTACTTCTCAGGATCATATTATCTACTTTTGCATCTTATTTTTAAGGGAAGTACAGATTGAATGACACAGACCATTATGATCTACTAGTGAAATTTTCTTTTAAACATATTTCTTCAAATAAAACACATTGAAAAATTGTATAAGCACATTCATTTCTCAACAAGCAATGTAATGGCAAAGAAAAAATCCACTTTTATAAATAAAGATCCACTGTCTTCAACTTTTTTATTCTGGATGAAATATAAACTTTATCTCAATATTATACACTTCCGAGATGATACTTTGATAACATAACTGTACTGTTAAGTAGCTCAGAAATCGTATTTTCAAATATCCGAGAATCCATTTACTATTTATTGTGTGTGATACTAAATATCACATTTTTGTTTATATAAAAAAATCTTAGTACTTGCATGGATGACTTAATTAAATTAATCTTTGAATATATCTAAATATTGTGCATAGCTTAATTATACATATTCAGGTTTTTTTTGTGGGGGGGGGGGGGAGAGTTATACACTTCTACCACACATTTTAGCATTTTCAGGAAAAATGCCAAATTTACTAAGACTTACCAAGTAACTTCAATCATGATCTTAACATACTTATTAACATCAATCATGACCTGATCAATTCTATTTAATGTAAATACCTATGATCTATTACAAAATAAGTAAGCCACTTATGCATCTATTGCACAATATTTAAACAATATAGTGTCTTAATGCATGAATAAACAACTGAGTCTTAATGAACGATAAAAAAAAATTAAGATGCCTTATATACAGGTAATTATGGAGGTGTAATAAAGTTGGTAGAATTACCGACAATATGTAAAGTAAAAGGACACAAGTGCAACTTACGTGACATTTATTGTGGCAACGTTTCGCTCTCCAGGAGCTTTATCAAGCTTGATAAAGCTCCTGGAGAGCAAAACGTTGCCACAATAAATGTCACATTAGTTGCACTTGTGTCCTTTTACTTTAATTATGGAGGTGATGAAATTGACAGCCTCACACACACCATTATAATCAAATTCAACACAGCCACAGGGAGACCAAGCCTGGAATTAAGTCTCATAAATGGCCTTCTCTCAATAACTATTTACCTATTTTTCCTCCCAGTCTCTACTGCATTTGACTTGTATCCATGAGATTCATGTCCAGATATCCAACAATAGCCTATTCATTGAAGAAGCTAGTCATTTATGGCAGCACTGCTTGAAATGCATCTTATCCTTTAAAGGCAAGAAATATTCAGTCTAATTTACAGTTATTTCTTAAGTACACTTGATTAGCTTTAGGAATACTACTGGGTATGTATACAGCTCAGATACGAACTAGTGAGGCAATCTGCATTTCTAAATGAAAATTTTGTTCTGAATTATAAAGGAAACTCAGGGAACAGGAGCAAAACCTGAATTTAATTAAATTGAAATAATTTAATGAAAAAGCCTGTACAGTCTTTGGCTTAAATGTATTTTATTATTATAATCAAAAAGAAGCACTAAACCTACAAGGGTCAGGCTTAATTGTATGTGTCTTGAAATATGCAGCAAAATGCTTGAAGCTGCTATTAAATTCTGACATACTGGTAGATTATACTAATTTCTTTAAATAATTTTTAAATGATGGTCTATTACCCCTTTCAAAGTAAACAAATTCCTGAAGTTTATAAGATATATGTATACTGTAATAAATATATCACAAGCTAAACAAATGTATTAAAAGAAATTAAAAATTTCATAAATATTTTTAAATCAAATAAATATTCTTTTATAGAAACAAGGCAGTTTTAAACAATAATATACCCCTTTTCTCCTATTATATAAAGAAATTATTATCATATTTAATATGAAATCAATCCTCACCTGAATAACTAAAAGTTTGCTGAGCATTCTTCTATTTTTCAGGCATTTGTCTACCTTTGGGTGACTGTGTAGAAACTCCTTCCAAAAGCTGGTGTTCGTATATTCTCTGTTCACATACAATCAAATAACATGAATGGTTTTTCTCAGTAGCAACAGATTTTGTTCATAGTGCACATTTTATGGAGTACACAATACCCAAAATTAGATTTCATGCATTATTTTTCAGTCTACTAACATACAAAACATTTTTTCAACCATCAATCACATACAAACACACACATTACTCAACATCATTCAGTAATCATTATCACTTCTAGTAAAGTCACAGATTTTCACATGTAAAACCTAAATAGTTGTATTTCAATCCTCCATGTAGAGGTTCCTCTTCCCTTAGAGTCATGTCCCTCTCCTAGTCTTGTACAGCCCATGACAAGGCAGTATGAGTGTTTGAAAAACTTCATTGTCTTAAAATTAATGCATGCTTTTAATCAAAATAAGCTTATTGATTACATATGCTTCACTTGCCTGTGATTGTTATACTCTAGAGAGAAGAAGAATTTTCATTTCAAGGAGGGCAGGTGCACCAAATTGACAAGTCTACTATTTTTTTTAAAGCTCTTAAAAGGGCAATGCATCACTACAATATTGTTAATGGACTAGTATGGCAATTCCACAGACTGTATTGGCAAGCCTTTTTGTTATCCACCTACATCTGATAGATAGATAGTCTGCCTTTTAGTTCTAAAAATAACATACAAATTTCTAAAACTACATTTTCAGATTCTTTTCTTGCTTTATTCCTCTAAGACATTTATCCTTTGAGCTCTGAAGGCTGATTCATGTAAAGTTTATATATCCCTTTTATGATCAACATTATCCCAATCATTAAGAGATTTGGGCCATAAAATGGGAAATACTGAGCAGATAGGCACAATCAATGTGAAGAAAATGAATATTGTATCTATACCTACATGTCTTGAGGATACAAAACTGCAATTATTTCCTTACTATTTACCGAGAATAAGACAAAAACATAACATGAGTATTATTTAAAATCACTATGAGTCAGTCCTTTTGTAAATCAGTAAACTCCATTCTGCTTAGAAAAAAAAAGTAATAGAGAAAAAAAAAATGTAAATAAACACTCAACTATTGGTAGCCTGGACATCACTTACTCTGGTGTGAGTGATCAAGCAGTTCAATAGTTACCATGACCACTGAAACCTTCTCAAAGACTGATATGACTAGCCAAACATACTCTTGAGGTTTAAATGATGGGCCTGAAATCTCAAAAGTATGACTGGTTGAATGGATTCAGAAAGTTGAAAGAACTGGCTAAGTATATTGAGTAAATGCTTGGGTTTCCAGATTTGATCCAGTGATTAATAGCTATGTTTCAATACAGCCATTATGTGAGGAAAATGTTGGAAAATTCCTGAAGTAATCATAGTTAATATGCGTGTATGTTTCCACATAATACATAATCAATTATATAAATACATTACTCTATCCATATCATCCTGATCATCATAACCATTTTTTCCAATAAAACTGATTTGTAATGAAATAATAGTGATTAATGCCCATGCATCCAGAATTAATTTAATTTGAATGCATTATTAATGCAAATAAAAATACAACGAAAAAAAGCAACCTTAATAACAATTTAATGCAAAACAAATCTAGTAAAGTCTGTATTTGATGGGTTAAAATCTGGAGCATACACAAGTTTGGGCAAAGAAAATCTACACAGCTGAGGATACAAGGGTCTCTTCACACCCACCAACTTTACAACTGTATACACCTACACAATGGCCTGGTTCATGAAGTCCAAAAACCGCCGGCCATACTGATCAGGTTCCACTGTAGATATGCCATCTGCATTTGATCCATATTTCACAGTCTTTGCAGCCTTGGCTGCCTGCTTTTTGACACCATAATGTGTTAGGACATCAATGAGTGCCATAAAATAGATTTCACGACGAGCTGCACCTGAAAGTAAAAATATCTGCTCTGCAACTACACTCTTTAGAACAAGTTAATACAGAGTACTTTACTAAAAACTATACCAGCTCCCTTTGCCTCCAAAAACTCATACAAATTAATTACAAATAGGTAATTAGCTAATTATAGTGCAATGCATTTACAAATACTCATTCCCTAGCTATTTTTCCAGAAATGCATAGACATTATAGTAGATTTTGCTGTAAACACATGGAGATAGTGACTGAACATTGCTTATACTTAATGCATTATTATGTCTCAACAGTCAATTTTTGAGGTACAGTATGTCAAAGCAGCATTTCCACAAAAATACTTTCTTCACAACACTCATTGGCACAGTGCTCCCTGCAGAGTATGTCAAGCTGGTGATGGTAGCACCTCAATGGTGACTCTCACCAACTAGTCACACCCTCCTTAGTGAACATCTTAGGGAATTTTATAGAGGAAAATATAATCCCAAGTTTAGAGAAATAAGTAAAACAGTGACATCATCCCAGTCAACACCTGTGGATGTGAATGTGGACATACATGTAGACGACAATTCTAGTATTTTTTTCTTTTTAACATAACGGGTTTTCAACAAAGACAGTAAAAACTCTTGTGGTTTAAATATGCTATCTCAAGGGAAATAGTTATATTGAGAAAGGGAATACATTAGGGTCCCACTTTATGGTGTTTCACCTTATGACATTCCACTAATACAGACATTTCAAATTATGACCAACACTCGCTATATGCCTCCCCCGCCTGACTTTCTAATATGGTCACCACACCCCACCCGTTTTGTTTACATTCTCCGTGAGCTCCACGAGCACCACGTCTCTCCATTATGTCTGGAAACTTTCCAAAATTTCAAAGTGTTTTAAAGTCATTTCATGTTTTATATACATATATAAAATATATATTCTTTCTTTCAACACACCGGCCATATCCCACCGAGGCGGGGTGGCCCAAAAGAAAAAACCAAAGTTTCTCCTTTCAAATTTAGTAATATATACAGGAGAAGGGGTTACTAGCCCCTTGCTCCCGGCATTTTAGTCGCCTCTTACAACACGCATGGCCTACGGAGGAAGAATTCTGTTCCACTTCCCCATAGAGATATGAGGAAATAAACAAGAACAAGAAACTAGAAAGAAAATAGAAGAAAACCCAGAGGGGTATGTATATATACGCTTGTACATGTACGTGTAGTGTGACCTGAGTGTTAAGTAGAAGTAGCAAGACGTACCTGAAATTTTGCATGTTCATGAGACAGAAAAAAGGACACCAGCAATCCTACCATCATGTAAAACAATTACAGGCTTTCGTTTTACACTCACTTGGCAGGACGGTAGTACCTCCCTGGGTGGTTGCTGTCTACCAACCTACTACCTAGAAAATATATGTACATATACATATATACAGTGGACCCCCGGTTTACGATATTATTTCATTCCAGAAGTATGATCAGGTGCCAGTACTGAAAGAATTTGTTCCCATAAGGAATATTGTGAATTAGATTAGTCCATTTCAGACCCCCAAACATACACGTACAAACGCACTTACATAAATACACTTACATAATTGGTCACATTGGGAGGTGATTGAAGGATCAGTTATGGAAGGACAAAAGAGAATATGAATGTGTAAATTCAAGAATTATGTGGATTAAAGTAAAGGTTGGATGCGAAAAGTGGGTCATAATAAGCGTGTATGCACCTGGAGAAGAGAGGAATGTAGAGAGAGAGATTTTGGGAGATGTTAAGTGAATGTATAGGAGCCTTTGAACCAAGTGAGAGAGTAATTGTGGTAGGGGACCTGAATGTTAAAGTAGGAGAAACTTTTAGAGAGGGTGTGGTAGGTAAGTTTGGGGTGCCAGGTGTAAATGATAATGGAAGCCCTTTGATTGAACTTTGTATAGAAAGGGGTTTAGTTATAGGTAATACATATTTTAAGAAAAAGAGGATAAATAAGTATACAAGATATGATGTAGGGCGAAATGACAGTAGTTTGTTGGATTATGTATTGGTAGATAAAAGACTGTTGAGTAGACTTCAGGATGTACATGTTTATAGAGGGGCCACAGATATATCAGATCACTTTCTAGTTGTAGCTACACTGAGAGTAAAAGGTAGATGGGATACAAGGAGAATAGAAGCATCAGGGAAGAGAGAGGTGAAGGTTTATAAACTAAAAGAGGAGGCAGTTAGGGTAAGATATAAGCAGCTATTGGAGGATAGATGGGCTAATGAGAGCATAGGCAATGGGGTCAAAGAGGTATGGGGTAGGCTTAAAAATGTAGTGTTAGAGTGTTCAGCAGAAGTTTGTGGTTACAGGAAAGTGGGTGCGGGAAGGAAGAGGAGCGATTGGTGGAATGATGATGTAAAGAGAGTAGTAAGGGAGAAAAAGTTAGCATATGAGAAGTTTTTACAAAGTAGAAGTGATGAAAGGTGGGAAGAGTATATGGAGAAAAAGAGAGAGGTTATGAGAGTGGTGAAGCAATGTAAAAAGAGAGCAAATAAGAGAGTGGGTGAGATGTTATCAACAAATTTTGTTGAAAATAAGAAAAAGTTTTGGAGTGAGATTAACAAGTTAAGGAAGCCTAGAGAACAAATGGATTTGTCAGTTAAAAATAGGAGAGGAGAGTTATTAAATGGAGAGTTAGTGGTATTGGGAAGATGGAGGGAATATTTTGAGGAATTGTTAAATGTTGATGAAGATAGGGAAGCTGTGATTTCGTGTATAGGGCAAGGAGGAATAACATCTTGTATGAGTGAGGAAGAGCCAGTTGTGAGTGTGGGGGAAGTTCGTGAGGCAGTAGGTAAAATGAAAGGGGGTAAGGCAGCCGGAATTGATGGGATAAAGATAGAAATGTTAAAAGCAGGTGGGGATATAGTTTTGGAGTGGTTGGTGCAATTATTTAATAAATGTATAGAAGAGGGTAAGGTACCTAGGGATTGGCAGAGAGCATGCATAGTTCCTTTGTATAAAGGCAAAGGGGACAAAAGAGAGTGCAAAAATTATAGGGGGATAAGTCTGTTGAGTCCTCCATGGGGAAGTGGAACAGAATTCTTCCTCCGTAAGCCATGCGTGTTGTAAGAGGCGACTAAAATGCCGGGAGCAAGGGGCTAGTAACCCCTTCTCCTGTATATATTACTAAATTTAAAAAGAGAAACTTCAGTTTTTTCTTTTGGGCCACCCCGCCTCGGTGGGATACTGCTGGTATGTTGAAAGAAAGAAGAAGTCGTCTGTTGAGTATACCTGGTAAAGTGTATGGTAGAGTTATTATTGAAAGAATTAAGAGTAAGATGGAGAATAGGATAGCAGATGAACAAGGAGGCTTTAGGAAAGGTAGGGGGTGTGTGGACCAGGTGTTTACAGTGAAACATATAAGTGAACAGTATTTAGATAAGGCTAAAGAGGTCTTTGTGGCATTTAGGGATTTGGAAAAGGCGTATGACAGGGTGGATAGGGGGACAATGTGGCAGATGTTGCAGGTGTATGGTGTAAGAGGTAGGTTACTGAAAGCAGTGAAGAGTTTTTACGAGGATAGTGAGGCTCAAGTTAGAGTATGTAGGAAAGAGGGAAATTATTTCCCAGTAAAAGTAGGCCTTAGACAAGGATGTGTGATGTCACCGTGGTTGTTTAATATATTTATAGATGGGGTTGTAAGAGAAGTACAGTGGACCCCCGCTTAACGATCACCTCCTAATGTGACCAATTATGTAAGTGTATTTATATAAGTGCGTTTGTACGTGTATGTTTGGGGGTCTGAAATGGACTAATCTACTTCACAATATTCCTTATGGGAACAAATTCGGTCAGTACTGGCACCTGAACATACTTCTGGAATGAAAAAATATCGTTAATCGGGGGTCCACTGTAAATGCGAGGGTCTTGGCAAGAGGCGTGGAGTTAAGATAAAGAATCACACAAAGTGGGAGTTGTCACAGTTGCTCTTTGCTGATGACACTGTGCTCTTGGGAGATTCTGAAGAGAAGTTGCAGAGATTGATGGATGAATTTGGTAGGGTGTGCAAAAGAAGAAAATTAAAAGTGAATACAGGAAAGAGTAAGGTAATGAGGATAACAAAAAGATTAGGTGATGAAAGATTGGATATCAGATTGGAGGGAGAGAGTATGGAGGAGGTGAATGTATTCAGATATTTGGGAGTGGACATGTCAGCAGATGGGTCTATGAAAGATGAGGTGAATCATAGAATTGATGAGGGAAAAAAAGTGAGTGGTGCACTTAGGAGTCTGTGGAGACAAAGAACTTTGTCCTTGGAGGCAAAGAGGGAAATGTATGAGAGTATAGTTTTACCAACGCTCTTATATGGGTGTGAAGCATGGGTGATGAATGTTGCAGCGAGGAGAAGGCTGGAGGCAGTGGAGATGTCATGTATGAGGGCAATGTGTGGTGTGAATATAATGCAGAGAACTCGTAGTTTGGAAGTTAGGAGGAGGTGCGGGATTACCAAAACTGTTGTCCAGAGGGCTGAGGAAGGGTTGTTGAGGTGGTTCGGGCATGTAGAGAGAATGGAGCGAAACAGAGTGACTTCAAGAGTGTATCAGTCTGTAGTGGAAGGAAGGCGGGGTAGGGGTCGGCCTAGGAAAGGTTGGAGGGAGGGGGTAAAGGAGGTTTTGTGTGCGAGGGGCTTGGACTTCCAGCAGGCAAGCATGAGCGTGTTTGATGGGAGTGAATGGAGACAAATGGTTTCTAATATTTGACGTGCTGTTGGAGTGTGAGCAAAGTAACATTTATGAAGGGGTTCAGGGAAACCGGCAGGCCGGACTTGAGTCCTGGAGATGGGAAGTACAGTGCCTGCACTCTGAAGGAGGGGTGTTAATGTTGCAGTTTAAAAACTGGCAAGACAGTGAGGGAGTGAATGATGGTGAAAGTTTTTCTTTTTCGGGCCACCCTGCCTTGGTGGGAATCAGCCGGTGTGATAATAATAAAATAATAATAAAAATATATATATATATATATATATATATATATATATATATATATATATATATATATATATATATATATATATATATATATATATACAGTGGACTCTCGCACACCGTTGGCATCACATAACGTTAAATCCGCATACCGATACATTTTATTGCTAAAATTTTGCCTCACATACAGCTAAAAAACTCGCTCAACGCTATTGGTCCGAGAGGCGTCTAATGTGCGGCCTGAGCCAGCCTCACATGTTCCGCCGGTGGCATTGTTTACAAGCCAGCCTCCGTGGTAACATCCAAGCATACAATCGGAACATTTCGTATTATTACAGCGTTTTTGGTGATTTCATCTGCAAAATAAGTGACCATGGATCCCAAGAAAGCTTCTAGCGCTAACCCTGTGGTAAAAAGGGTGAGAAATACTATCATACCACAGTCAACTGCTGCTACACCATGGTCAGCTGTTGCTGGACCAGTCAGCTGCTGCTGCACCACGATCAGCTGTTGCTGGACCAGTCAGCTGTTGCTGGATCAGTCAGCTGCTGCTGCACCATGGTCAGCTGTTGCTGGACCAGTCAGCTGTTGCTGGATCAGTCAGCTGCTGCTGCACCATGTTCAGCTGTTGCTGGACCAGTCAGCTGTTGCTGGATCAGTCAGCTGCTGCAGCACCATGGTCAGCTATTGCTGGACCAGTCAGCTGTTGTTGGATCAGTCAGCTGCTGCTGCACCACAGTCAGCTGTTGCTGGGCCAGTCAGCTGTTGCTGGACCAGTCAGCTGTTGCTGGATCAGTCAGCTGCTGCTGCACCATGATCAGCTGTTGCTTGACCAGTCAGCTGTTACTGGATCAGTCAGCTGCTGCTGCACCATGTTCAGCTGTTGCTGGACCAGTCAGCTGTTGCTGGATCAGTCAGCTGCTGCTGCACCACGGTCAGCTGTTGCTGGACCAGTCAGCTGTTGCTGGACCAGTCAGCTGTTGCTGGATCAGTCAGCTGCTGCCGCACCACGATCAGCTGTTGCTGGACCAGTCAGCTGTTGCTGGATCAGTCAGCTGCTGCTGCACCACGTTCAGCTGTTGCTGGACCAGTCAGCTGTTGTTGGATCAGTCAGCTGCTGCTGCACCACAGTCAGCTGTTGCTGGGCCAGTCAGCTGTTGCTGGACCAGTCAGCTGTTGCTGGATCAGTCAGCTGCTGTTGCACCACCATCAGCTGTTTCTGAACATGACTCGTCCCGAACCTGTCCGTCCAGCCTGAGCGCCTGCCTTGCCGTCATTGTTTACAAGCCAGGGTGGCTGGTTGCATGCATACATTCGATACATTTTGTATTATTCCATTATTTATAGTGCTTGTTACTGCTAAATAAGCCACCATGGGCCCAAAGAAAACTTCTAGTGCCAACCCTGTAGTAAAAAGGGTGATAAATACTATCATACCACAGTCAGCTGCTGCTGCACCAAGGTCAGCTGTTACTGGACCAGTCAGCTGTTGCTGCACCACAGCTGCTGCTGCACCATGGTCAGCTGTTGCTGCACCACAGCTGCTGCTGCACCATGGTCAGCTGTTGCTGCACCACAGCTGCTGCTGCACCATGGTCAGCTGTTGCTGCACTACAACTGCTGCTGCACTATGGTCAGCTGTTGCTACACCACAGCTGCTGCTGCACCATGGTCAGCTGCTGCTGCACCATGGTCAGCTGCTGCTGCACCACAGTCAGCTGTTGTTGTTGCTGCACCACCATCAACTGTATTAATCGAAGATGTGGAGAGTGTGTTGTTGGTGTGGCTTAACGTGAAACAATTACCGAGAAACGATTAACCCCGGAGGGTTAGCCACCCAGGATAACCCAAGAAAGTCAGTGCATCATCAAGGACTGTAACTTATTTCCATTTGGGTCCTTAATCTTGTCCCCCAGGATGCGACCCACAACAATTGACTAACACCCAGGTGAACAGGAAAAAATGCCTGGAACTAGTGCTCATATTGGTGAGGTTAGTGGGGAGGATGTGGAAGAGTTGCTGGAGGAGGACAATGAAGAACTAACCACTGATGAGCTGCTAGATCATCTTCAACAGTAAGAGGCCACACCTGAGGAAACTGCTCCGGAGGAGGGGATAGAGAAATTGAAGAAGTTGCCTACTTCAAAGATTAAGGAAATGTGTGCAATGTGGCTTAAAGTGCAAACCTTTTTGATGAAAATCACCCTCACACAGCTATTGCAAGCCGTGCTGGTGACTATTACACTGACAATGTTGTGAAACACTTTAGGAAAGTCATAAAGGAACGAGAGGTACAGGCCTCTATGGACAGATATGTTGTGCGACAGAGGTCCTGTGACTCTCAAGCTGGTCCTAGTGGCATTAAAAGAAGAAGGGAAGTAACCCCGGAAAAGGACTTGACACCTCAAGTCCTAATGGAAGGGGATTCCCCTTCTAAACACTAACACCATCCACACTCTCCCCTCCTCCCATCCCATCAATCATCACCAGATCTTCAATAAAGGTAAGTGTCATGTAACTGTGCATGTCTTCTTCAGTTTATGTGTATTAAAATTAATATTTCATGTGGTAAAAAAAATTTTTTTTCATACTTTTGGGTGTCTTGCACAGATTAATTTGATTTCCATTATTTCTTATGGGGAAAATTAATTCGCATAACGATAATTTCGCATAACAATGAGCTCTCAGGAACGGATTAATAGTGCTATGCGAGGGTCCACTGTATACATATACATATACATATATACATATACATGGATTTATGAAGGATGAGGTTAATCATAGAATTGATGAAGGAAAAAAGTGAGTGGTGCATTGAGGTATATGTGGAGGCAAAAAATGTTATCTATGGAGGCAAAGAAGGGAATGTATGAGACTATAATAATACCAACACTCTTATAAGGGTGTGAAGCTTGGGTTGTAAATGATGCAGCAAGGAGGCGGTTGGAGGCAGTGGAGATGTCCTGTCTAAGAGCAACGTGTGGTGTAAATATTATGCAGAAAATTCGGAGTGTGGAAATTAGGAGAAGGTGTGGAGTTAATAAAATGTATTAGTCAGAGGGCTGAAGAGGGTTTGTTGAGGTGGTTTGGTCATTTAGAGAGAATGGATCAAAGTAGAATGACATGGAGAGCGTATAAATCTGTAGGGGAAGGAAGGCGGGGTAGGGGTCATCCTTGAAAAGGTTGGAGGGAGGAGGTAAAGGAGGTGTTGTGGGCAAGGGGTTTGGACTTCCAGCAAGCGTGAGTGAGCGTGCTAGATAGGAGTGAATGGAGACAAATGGTATTTGGGACTTGACGATCTGTTGGAGTGTGAGCAGGGCAATACTTAGTGAAGGGATTCAGGGAAACCGGTTATTTTCATATAGTCGGACTTGAGTCCTGGAAATGGGAAGTACAATGCCTGCACTTTAAAGGAGGGGTTTGGGATATTGGCAGTTTGGAGGGATATGTTGTGTATCTTTATACATATATGCTTCTAAGCTGTTGTATTCTGAGCACCTCTGCAAAAGCAGTGATAATGTGTGAGTGTGGTGAAAGTGTTGAATGATGATGAAAGTATTTTCTTTTTGGGGATTTTCTTTCTTTTTTGGGTCACCCTGCCTCAGTGGGAGACGACCGACTTGTTGAAAAAAAAAAAAAAAAAAAAAAAAAAAATACTTCTAAACTGTTGTGTTCTGAGCACCTCTGCAAAAACAGTGATTATGTGTGAGTGAGGTGAAAGTGTTGAATGATGAAAGTATTTTCTTTTTGGGGATTTTCTTTCTCTTTGGGTCACCCTGCCTCGGTTGGAGATGGCCAACTTGTTGGAAAAAAAAAAAAAATTATACACTGTGCTGGCATGCAGGTATACATTAAAATCACTAAGAGCGTCTGATTAGTCTTGAGAACACCATATTAATAATAATAATGATATGCAATAAAAATCACTGAGGCCCACTGAATGTTGTATATTATGTTAATATAGACATTGAGGCCCACTGAATGTTGTATATTATGTTAATATAGACATTGAGGCCCACTGAATGTTGTATATTATGTTAATATAGACATTGAGGCCTACTGAATGTTGTATATTATGTTAATATAGACATTTTCTTTAATCCATCTATGATATTTTTTTCAAAATTACTTAATAAACACACTATGTAACATATAAACATGATAAATACACCCACAATAGAATAAATTAACATAAATATGAGACGTTTTTCCAGTTGTCTTGTTGGAGCGTTGGAAAGAATAACGTTTTCTCTAGTTCAACACGAAAGAAAATGTGTACACAATGGTATTACTGTAGAAAATTATTCCTTTCGTATGCTTTCACTCAGAGTGTTATTCCTCTAAAAATGGTGTATTATGTGAATATGGGAGTGTTGCTCTTTATTTATTCTACTTAACCAACATGAGGACAACTTGTACATAATGTAAGGTGTTTGTATTATGGTATAAGATTCACAGACATGGAAATGAACATGCATCAACCATAACCAGACCTGTTCGTCTGCTTGTTTACATACTACGTGTCTCACCCTACATTAAGACTACAAATATTTTAAGGTATGTAATGAGTTTACCGTATGTGTATTTTACTTTGTTTTTTTAAATGTCTACTGCTAACTTAATATACGTTAGCATAAACTTGTTATCTGGCATTTATATGCATTTAAAAGTGGAAAAAATGGCTTTCTGCTTTCCGGCGATGTCCGCTTTCCAGCAGTAGCCTGGAACCTAACCTGCTATGTAAGTGGGGCCATACTGTACATGAATGCTGTTTCTTTCATGTGGAAAAAAATTAAGAACAAAGCAAGTCAATTTATTTACCTACTCTCCGTTCACATGGACTGGTAAATAATGACATAAAAACTGTCTAGATCCTGTACAGCATCATGATGGGTCATAAATAAATGATCTCATGAAAATAAATGAGTAGGCTGTATAGTGTAGGGCTAACCATAAAGCAGATATAAAGCTCTAAACAACAGACTGATTCCATATTAATTGAAGAGAAAACTCAATTTAAGGTATCTCAAATTTGAAAACTTAAGTGAAAAATAAATATTATGATGAAGGGCCTAAAAGGGCTGCATTGGGGACATAACCATTTTACTTATCAAGATACAGTACAAAAATAAAGATATTTACTTTCATTACTCTCAATAGCATATATTTCAACATCAGGATCGATGGCTCCATTACTGGTCGCTCGTTCTCGGGCAGCTGTATTTGGCGAGTCAGGTGGAGTTGGTACACCACTACACTCATCATCATCTTCTTCCTGAGATGGACCAAGAAGAAGTATTGTACAGTATATAAGAAATATGTAACTTAACACAACTTCCACTACTTGCACACTGATTACCCGACAAATATCTTAAAATCTCACAGATGCTTAATAATTCTTGAGCGTGCCCCTACATACAGTCAGGAAGTACAAGTTACAATATTTTGACTGAAACAATTCACCTGTAACCCACAATATGGAAATAAATGTTTTGACTTGACACTTAACTTGATAATGGTCGAGAACAGACTGAAGCATTGTCTAAGCATTTATCTTCATATCATGGGTTACCAATAGTTGGAAACTAAAAATAGTACACATACATTTCTTTAACACAGTGGCCATATCCCACCAAAGTAAGGTGACCCAAAGAAGAAGAAACACTTTCACCATCATTCATTCAATCACTGATTTGCCAGAAACATGCTGACATCAAAGTTGGATAACCCTACAAACCACAACATCCTCACTCCTCCTTCAGAATGAAGCCAATGCTCTTCCCACCTCCAGGACTCATGTCTGGCTAATCATTTTCCCTGAATTCCTTCATAAATGTTAGCTTGCTCACACTGATGGAACGTCAAATCATCAGAACCACTTGCCTCCATTCATTCCTATCTAACACCCCCACCCCTCCTCCCTTTCACCCCAGATTTATACACCCTCCTGGTCATCTTATTGTGCTCTATCCTTTCAAAATGTCCTTAACACCTCAGTAACCCCTTTTCAGCCCTTTGGATAGTATTTTTAGTAACCCTACATCTCTTCCTAAAAACTATGAATTCTCTGCATAATACTCACACCACACATTGCCCTCAGACACTTCTCCACTGCCTTCAACCTAATTCTCTCTCCAACATTTAACCCTTTGAGTGCTGAGACCCATGCTCGCAAACTTGCTCAGTGTCGAAGAATTTTCAAGAAGAAAACAAAAATTCTTTTTTTCTTATGAAATGACAGAGAATCTTTTTCTGAAGATATTGATACCAAAAGCATGAAATTTGATGGAAAATTTATGGAATTATGCTCTCATGAAGTTAGCGGTCTCAGCGATATTTACACATCGGTAATTTTGTCCACTTTGAGCCCCATTTTGGGCCAATTCTTTGCTCCACTCAACCAAACTCATAGCTATTTTGCTAGAACTTCTTTTATCGACTGAGTACAAGAAACTGACCATTTACTTACTTTAACTACCCAAAAAAGTGATCAGAAATTACTAATTTGGCCAATTTCACACAAAATTCAAGAAAGGCCAATTTAAAAATAGGGGTCAGAATAAACAATGCAGACATTCCTGGCACTAAAATAACATTTTCTCTGTTCATTAGTCACATCTCCAGGTCTATCTTATATTATGCTTGCTTTTCATTTTGAATTTTTATTCACACAAAAAATAGAAGATTTATTGCTATGCAGACTACTGCATAACTGTAATAATTTTATAAATAATGTCAACCATTCATGACTGCATCTCAGACTGGATACCATATGATATATACAAATTAAAATACAAACATTCTCTATTAATAAGTATGCAATGATTTAATTTAGTGTCTTTACATTTATCTTGACTATTCTTTGTACTGAATATTTATCAATGATATTGCATGAACCATCTCCAGACTTGCCTCCTCTACTCATCTTTGAGATTGTATTGATTCTTTACTATTTTTCTATTCTTCACCTTTGCTTTGAAGTGTTTTTATGAAAATTGGTCTATTCATCTATCGTAATAATCTCTGGATTTTTAACAATATTGAAACACTTACCTCAATTGCATCCTCTTCAGATTCATTCTGCGTAACTCCATCCATCTCTGCTCGAGCTATATCATGGATTCCCAGGAGGAGTGAATAATCCATCAAATGTAGCCTCATCAAGAACTGTGAAGAAGTACCACATTTACATACAGCATACCATAACTTGTAATCAAGACTGAACATGTAAGGCTAAATTTAGTGAAAACTTGTACCATAATTAATTATACTACTCTACCAAATTGCAAGTCCTTGTTACAAAATCATTCATGCATCTCATTCTTTTTATAAAAGAATTTTTAAGTAAATATGGTTTGAACACATTAGCGACTGAGGGATACATCCTCAGTCCTTTTTTCTGCTTAGCCTCAAAACATGAAAACTACAAAAATTTTTTAAAAACAATGCTTCCTGCCTTCCAATTCCCTTCCCTCTCTTTCTCCCCTGCTGCAGAATAGTACAGTATATAGCACTTATACCTGGAACTGAGGTGTGGAGATAGTACACTAAGTGTGTTACTGGAATGGTGCAATACAGTGGACCCCCGGTATTCGATGGCATCGGTATTTGATAAATCCGGTATTCGATGCATTATATCGCAAAAAAATTTCCTCTGTACTCGATACGATTCATACGAGACCTGTCCATGTGTGGCCAGAACTGCCCCGTGTTTGCCAGTGTTTACAAGCCAGCCAGTGTGCACGCATCTAGGGATACATTCAGTACATTCCATATTATCCATATTATCACTGTGTTTGGTGCTTGTTTCTGCAAAATAAGTCACCATGGGCCCCAAGAAAGCTTCTAGTGCCAACCCTGTGGTAAAAAGGGTGAGAATTAGTATGGAAATTAAGAAAGATTTTGAAGGGTTTGGGGCTAACCCTGAGAAGCCTATGCCAGTTGTGGAATCCATTGTGTCTACTTCAAAAATTAAGGAAATGTGTGCACAGTGGGTTGAAGTGCAAACCTTTATGGATGAAGATCACCCTAACACAGCTATTGCAAGCCGTGCTGGTGACTATTACAATGACAATGTTGTGGCCCATTTTAGACAAATAGTAAAGGAACGGGAGGTACAGAGCTCTATGGACAGATTTGTTGTGCGACAGAGGTCCACTGACTCTCAAGCTGGTCCTAGTGGCATTAAAAGAAGAAGGGAAGTAACCCCGGAAAAGGACTTGCTACCTCAAGTCCTAATGGAAGGGGATTCCCCTTCTAAACACTAACACCTCTCCCCTCCTCTCATCTCATCAATCATCACCAGATCTTCATTAAAGGTAAGTGTCAATTATTTTATTGTTATTGTAATCATTCTATTGCATTAAACTTAATATTTCATGTAGTAAAATTTTTTTTTGGCATACTTTTGGGTGTCTTGCACGGATTAATTTGATTTCCATTATTTCTTATGAGGAAAATTGATTCGGTTTTCGATATTATCGGTATTCGATGAGCTCTCAGGAACAGATTAATATCGAATACCGGGGGTCCACTGTAATGTCCAAGAGAAATTCGGAAAGCTGTCGCAATTTTACACCTTCTACCTATGGAACTTTTATAACTTTTAAAATACACTAAAACTTCTCATTAAAAACAAATTGGCCAGACAAACATTAATTATCGAACATAATAATAAAAAATTATGTAATCCCATATTTTGTCTGGAGCGATAGTGTCTGGTTGTCTTTTGAAGTACCAAACTAAGTCTGCTAACTCTGACATTTATCAAATAAGGGCCAAAGAGGCCACATCCAGGACCTGTCTGTTTTAAAAGTTCCTTGAGCTGTAGACTACCTATGCTTGCTCACACATACACTTGTCATTCAGTCTCTAATTATCCCTGGATTTAAGAGAATTTTGTGTGACCTTATTAATATATTAAGTAAAGTGCAATTAACACTGGTTTTTAAAACTAGTGGTACTGCAAAGAGAAAATATGTGGTTCTCAGAATTCTACGTCTTCTCAGCCATTTGTGGCTTCTCAGCCCTTACATCTTCTCAACCATCTACATTTTCCCAGTCATCCACATTATTTTCACTAGTAGAGCTTAACAGTTCAATCAGTTCCTCTTGACTCAAAATAAAAGTTATTCTGAGTCACCACTATCAATCACAGCAGTTTGCACCTCATCTCTCCATGAAAAGATATGTAAAATTACTGTAAATTACATAGAGTACTATATAATTACTATACAGTACAATACTGTCCTGTAGTACTACAGGTTACAATACCCATATTCTTAAGTGTCCAGCTGCCTTCTGCATTAGTGGACCAAGTCCAGTACTTCAGAAGAGAACAGGACAATAATTAAATATTAATTTCATAATTTCGGATTTATGGACAAACAGCATTATTGTACACCCTTTTCCCCTATTAGTCAATGAGAGGTTTTCCTGTACTACACCATGCAGGAATAATCATGTTGGAAGATCTCATTTTTTTCCACACCAACATGGCCATACTCAACACCAGTGTCACTAAAGACCAACTGATCAACTTAAGCAGCAACAATTGAACACAAAATTTCTTAGTTACTGGTATAGTATACGAGTGCCAAGCTTTTCAGGCTACATATGTTACCAATTTATCTTGACTTCCAGTTGAGCTCAACATATGGCTACAAGACTGCCATACCTCTACATCAGCTGTAAGTGTCTCCATAAGCTGCTGTTTTGCTTCCTCACCAATGTATATTTTTGTACCATCCTTCATGAAGTCATTATCCTTTAACGTTGGTAGGTCCTTCTCAAGCTCTTTAACGGATGCTTCACGGTCAACTGTCGAGCCCTTAAGATCGTATTTCCTGAAGAAAATTGAAGCAAATTAGCAAAAAGATTCTTGATTATTAACAGTAGTTTTTTTAATATTAACATATCGGCTGCTTTCCCACCAAGGCAAGGTGGGTATATACTGTGTATACATTTTTTTACTTAATGACCTTCTCCCACCAGAGCAGGGTGAAAAAAAAAATTGAAACTTGTTCTTCATCATTCTTTCATTTGCTACCTTGCCACAAGTGGGCTGACATCACAATTCAGATTACCTGCTGACTAACATCCCCCCACCCTTCCTTCAGAGTAGCCTTAAGCCCTACCTATATTTTGGAATACTAGCCCCTGTGCTTCCCACTTCCAGAAAACAAATCTGGCTAAATGATTTCCTTATAGCATTAACCATTTTCTAGGGTTCTTTTTCCCTTGCAGCTTGGAGTTAGGCCAGCCTTCATTGCTGATTACCTGGTCAACCAGGATGTGCCTGCTAGCAGCCTGCATACCCATATAGTCATTACAAACTTCTACTCATATTCCAGTATTTTTGCTGTTAGGAGGGTGAAGAGTTGTGGGCCAAGGATGTTGACACAACATTCTCTGACTATGCCCCCGTCTTTTCACTTGGCTTATTCGACACTTCCTCCGTATCAGTCATTCCAGCAGATTTGAGAAAACTGGCAGTGAACTGAGAGTAGGTGTCACTCATATGTATGTGTACAAAATAAAATTAAAATATTTGAGAGAAAGAAAGAAAGAAAAAAAATAATTTCTGGAAAATAATTTACATCTGAAAGTTTAAAATGTTCACGTATATGGATCAGCATGTGAGAGAAATTAATGGGTTTCAAAGTGAGACATTCCTAAGTGAAAATCACAGTGACTCAGATATTCATAATTTGGGAACCTCCTGTATAGGGGTAAGGCTTAAGTTAATACTGTAATTAGATAAATTGGTGAACTTAAAACAGGATGGGAAAATTAATGGCAGGTTATGAGCAAACTGTGGGAATGTATGAGCAAAAGACAGTACTTAAATAATTAAAAAGCAGAGATCTGAAAATAAGAAAAATAACTAAAAAACTTAAGAATAAAAATTCATAGTACCATGACTGAAGCAATACACCAAAATCCCAGAGAAGAGGAACCTCATAAGATATTTTGTTAAATCTTGTACCATTCTCATGTCACAACCGGAGCAAGAAAAGCAGAAAATGCCATAAGACAATACAAACCAATAAGTCGTCATGAGGCTCC
Organism: Cherax quadricarinatus; assembly: GCF_038502225.1. Classification (NCBI taxonomy): domain Eukaryota; kingdom Metazoa; phylum Arthropoda; class Malacostraca; order Decapoda; family Parastacidae; genus Cherax; species Cherax quadricarinatus. The sequence goes on along the minus strand of NC_091295.1, from coordinate 38,653,023 downwards.
TCTCCTAAGCGCAGATTTTTGGTGAAAAAACACTTAGCATTTTTCACAAGAGACCTTTATTACAAAGCATAAGTTAGGAGCATCATAATTACTTGTGTATTTGGAGAAAAGTAGAAAAGACATTTCTCATGACAACACAGTATGTCTCAATGTTGTCTACTGTAAGGCGATACATGGCCAGATACTGCGGCAACAACGTCTTGCCATGACGGTTCACAACATACTGAAAACAAAAAATATATTAAGAATGTGCCACCTTATTCTTGAACAATATCTGATCCAAAATCATTTTTATACCATATTTAAAACAGTATGGTATATAATGAATGGTCTCTACATTTTGGCAGGCCATTTTATGACAACACTTGATCTTGTAAACATTTATGTATTAATTTGCCTCTAATCTTTCTTTCCTCTCACTTCTCATATGACCACACTGCATGCACTTCAGTGCTCTATTGTTGTACTTTTGTTAAGTCCCCTGATTATGCCACAACTTTCTAAAATAATGCAAACAAATACTGTATATCATGCAGAATAAATAATCTATACATAATGTATTATACCTTTAAATTAAATCAAATATTAACTCATGAATTATTTCATCATAAATATGAGGGGACTGATAGCCAAAATAAATCATACAAGTTTCTTCTTTCACTAACATATCAATTTGGTTTTGCCTATTGCTAAAATTTTGCACTTAGATTCATATAGCTTATGACAAGGTCAGTTAACTACATCAATTTAATGTTCAGCCAAAGCATTTATCCTCTAATGCTAATAATTTTTTTTTTCATTCTATGGCCAAATTCATACTCTGTATAAACATTATAGAATTAACAATAAACTTAACCACATGTTTTTAAAGTCATTCATTTCATGCCTAATATTAACAAAGAATAAATTAACCCTTTGACTGTCGCAACCCCAAATCCTAAAGTCTCTCTCTCTGTGTTGCAAGATTTTTGAAAAAAAACAAAAAAATTATTTTTTCTTATGAAAAGACAGAGAATCTTTTCCCAATATTAATGACACCAAAAGTATGAAATTTGGTGGAAAACTTACGGAATTACACTCTCACGAAGTTAGCAATCTCAGGGATGTTTACACATTGGCGATTTTGCCCACTTTGAGCCCTATTTTTGGTCAATTCCATTGTTCCAATCAACCAAACTCATAGCTATTTCTTTAGAACTCCATCTGTTTTATCAACTGAGTACAAGAAACCACCCATTTACCAATTTCAACTACCCAATAAAGTGGTCAGAAATTGGCAATTTGGTCAATTTCACACAAATTAAAAAAGATGCCAGTTTCAAAATAGAGTCCAGAATGAACAATGCAGACATTCCTAGAACTAAAATAACATTTTCTCTGTTCATCAGTCACATCTCCAGGCCCCTCTTATATTACTCTTGCTTTCTATTTTGAATTTTTATTCACACAAAAAATAGAAGATTTACTGTTATGCAGACTACTGCATTATTGTAATAATTGTATAAATAATGTCAACCCATTCATGACTGTGTATCAGAATGGCTAGTTGGACACTTACTGGACAAGGATGTCATTTGTTTACTCTTGAACATCGGCAAAAATTTAACATTTCCGCTAATTTGACTTCAATTTCAAGGTCCTTTTTATCGTGAAAGCAATCAACATCATCTCTAGTTCTGTAATATGTCTTCCATTCTATCAAATGAAATCAAGAAAACGAGAATACAACCATAAATACTATACAAAAATACACCTCAAAAATGGCATTTTAATCCAAAAACAAAGTCAGAGATTTTTTTTTTCATTTTGCACTGCGTGCTGCAGGATTTTTTTTTATACTGCGCACACTGACCACACTGACCCATCCCCTCACATGTGGGCCTGCTTGATTTGAAGCAGCTAGAATTTTGGAGTATAAATACGTCAAAAACGCTGGCTCGCAAGACGTATGTAGTATACATACGACCGAAACAGTCAAAGGGTTAATGTGCATGTAACATATACACCTCTGTAATGTGATCAACTTTATCCCAGGTCCTCAGGAAAATATTCATCACAGCTCTGTCTTACTCACTCACCACATAAGTCTGCTTCACTTACCAGGTAGTATACTGTACTTTGATCAGGGCATGTGGTTGATCTACTTCATCACCTATTGGATAGTATTCTTTGAACAAGTCGTATGTTTGTCCCACTTCATCCCTTACCAAATGGTATTCTTTGAGCAGGTCTTATATTTGTTCTATTTCACTTACTGGAGGGTATTCTTTGAGCAGAGCATACATTTGTTCTACTCCAATCACCCAACATTATTCTTTGATCTGGGTTTACGTCTGTTCTATTTCTTCACTTACCGGATGGTATTCTTTGAGCAGGGCATGCATTTGTTCCACTTCGTCACTAATTAGTGTTTTCACAATGTACATCTTGTCACAGGAGTTGTAGAAGCGTGCACCACTTCTCCCTGGAGAGTCTATTGCCACAGGTTGTGACCTTGGGGAGATTATCAGTCACAATTAGCAAGTAAATCTTCTGCCTCTCATATAAACAAAATACTATGCTAAAATCATACAAAAATGGCAAAGCCAACTAATTTTTTGCCCCCCCCCCAAAAAAATGCAGTGCTGACAAAATAATTATGAAATATTTTGAGAAATCTATGTTGCACTACAAATGTGTGTGTACATATATATATATATATATATATATATATATATATATATATATATATATATATATATATATATATATATATATATATATATATATATATATATATATAATATATATAATATATATACTATTTTTTTTTTTTTTTATTATCACACTGGGCGATTCCCACCAAGGCAGGGTGGCCCGAAAAAGAAAAACTTTCACCATCATTCACTCCATCACTGTCTTGCCAGAAGGGTGCTTTACACTACAGTTTTTAAACTGCAACATTAACACCCCTCCTTCAGAGTGCAGGCACTGTACTTCCCATCTCCAGGACTCAAGTCCGGCCTGCCGGTTTCCCTGAATCCCTTCATAAATGTTACTTTGCTCACACTCCAACAGCACGTCAAGTATTAAAAACCATTTGTCTCCATTCACTCCTATCAAACACGCTCACGCATGCCTGCTGGAAGTCCAAGCCCCTCGCACACAAAACCTCCTTTACCCCCTCCCTCCAACCCTTCCTAGGCCGACCCCTACCCCGCCTTCCTTCCACTACAGACTGATACACTCTTGAAGTTATTCTGTTTCGCTCCATTCTCTCTACATGTCCGAACCACCTCAACAACCCTTCCTCAGCCCTCTGGACAACAGTTTTGGTAATCCCGCACCTCCTCCTAACTTCCAAACTACGAATTCTCTGCATTATATTCACACCACACATTGCCCTCAGACATGACATCTCCACTGCCTCCAGCCTTCTCCTCGCTGCAACATTCATCACCCATGCTTCACACCCATATAAGAGCGTTGGTAAAACTATACTCTCATACATTCCCCTCTTTGCCTCCAAGGACAAAGTTCTCTGTCTCCACAGACTCCTAAGTGCACCACTCACTCTTTTTCCCTCATCAATTCTATGATTCACCTCATCTTTCATAGACCCATCCGCTGACACGTCCACTCCCAAATATCTGAATACGTTCACCTCCTCCATACTCTCTCCCTCCAATCTGATATTCAATCTTTCATCACCTAATCTTTTTGTTATCCTCATAACCTTACTCTTTCCTGTATTCACCTTTAATTTTCTTCTTTTGCACACCCTACCAAATTCATCCACCAATCTCTGCAGCTTCTCTTCAGAATCTCCCAAGAGCACAGTGTCATCAGCAAAGAGCAGCTGTGACAACTCCCACCCTGTGTGTGATTCTTTATCTTTTAACTCCACGCCTCTTGCCAAGACCCTCGCATTTACTTCTCTTACAACCCCATCTATAAATATATTAAACAACCACGGTGACATCACACATCCTTGTCTAAGGCCTACTTTTACTCGGAAAAAATTTCCCTCTTTTCTACATACTCTAACTTGAGCCTCACTATCCTCGTAAAAACTCTTCACTGCTTTCAGTAACCTACCTCCTACACCATACACTTGCAACATCTGCCACATTGCCCCCCTATCCACCCTGTCATACGCCTTTTCCAAATCCATAAATGCCACAAAGACCTCTTTAGCCTTATCTAAATACTGTTCACTTATATGTTTCACTGTAAACACCTGGTCCACACACCCCCTACCTTTCCTAAAGCCTCCTTGTTCATCTGCTATCCTATTCTCCGTCTTACTCTTAATTCTTTCAATTATAACTCTACCATACACTTTACCAGGTACACTCAACAGACTTATCCCCCTATAATTTTTGCACTCTCTTTTATCCCCTTTGCCTTTATACAAAGGAACTATGCATGCTCTCTGCCAATCCCTAGGTACCCTACCCTCTTCCATACATTTATTAAATAATTGCACCAACCACTCCAAAACTATATCCCCACCTGCTTTTAACATTTCTATCTTTATCCCATCAATCCCGGCTGCCTTACCCCCTTTCATTTTACCTACTGCCTCACGAACTTCCCCCACACTCACAACTGGCTCTTCCTCACTCCTACAAGATGTTATTCCTCCTTGCCCTATACATGAAATCACAGCTTCCCTATCTTCATCAACATTTAACAATTCCTCAAAATATTCCCTCCATCTTCCCAATACCTCTAACTCTCCATTTAATAACTCTCCTCTCCTATTTTTAACTGACAAATCCATTTGTTCTCTAGGCTTCCTTAACTTGTTAATCTCACTCCAAAACTTTTTCTTATTTTCAACAAAATTTGTTGATAACAGCTCACCCACTCTCTCATTTGCTCTCTTTTTACATTGCTTCACCACTCTCTTAACCTCTCTCTTTTTCTCCATATACTCTTCCCTCCTTGCATCACTTCTACTTTGTAAAAACTTCTCATATGCTAACTTTTTCTCCCTTACTACTCTCTTTACATCATCATTCCACCAATCGCTCCTCTTCCCTCCTGCACCCACTTTCCTGTAACCACAAACTTCTGCTGAACACTCTAACACTACATTTTTAAACCTACCCCATTCCTCTTCGACCCCATTGCCTATGCTCTCATTAGCCCATCTATCCTCCAATAGCTGTTTATATCTTACCCTAACTGCCTCCTCTTTTAGTTTATAAACCTTCACCTCTCTCTATATATTTTTTTTTTTTTTTTTTTTTTTTTTCAACAAGTCGGCCGTCTCCCACCGAGGCAGGGTGACCCAAAAAAGAAAGAAAATCCCCAAAAAGAAAATACTTTCATCATCATTCAACACTTTCACCACACTCGCACATTATCACTGTTTTTGCAGAGGTGCTCAGAATACAACAGTCTAGAAGCATAAACATATAAAGATACACAACATATCCCTCCAAACTGCCAATATCCCAAACCCCTCCTTTAAAGTGCAGGCATTGTACTTCCCATTTCCAGGACTCAAGTCCGACTATATGAAAATAACCGGTTTCCCTGAATCCCTTCACTAAATATTACCCTGCTCACACTCCAACAGATCGTCAGGTCCCAAGTACCATTCGTCTCCATTCACTCCTATCTAACACGCTCACGCACGCTTGCTGGAAGTCCAAGCCCCTTACCCACAAAACCTCCTTTACCCCCTCTCTCCAACCCTTTCGAGGACGACCCCTACCCCGCCTTCCTTCCCCTATAGATTTATATGCTTTCCATGTCATTCTACTGTGATCCATTCTCTCTAAATGACCAAACCACCTCAACAACCCCTCTTCTGCCCTCTGACTAATACTTTTATTAACTCCACACCTTCTCCTAATTTCCACACTCCGAATTTTCTGCATAATATTTACACCACACATTGCCCTTAAACAGGACATCTCCGCTGCCTCCAACCGTCTCCTCGCTGCTGCATTTACCACCCAAGCTTCACACCCATATAAGAGTGTTGGTACTACTATACTTTCATACATTCCCTTCTTTGCCTCCATAGATAACGTTTTTTGACTCCACATATACCTCAACGCACCACTCACCTTTTTTCCCTCATCAATTCTATGATTAACCTCATCCTTCATAAATCCATCCGCCGACACATCAACTCCCAAGTATCTGAAAACATTCACTTCTTCCATACTCCTCCTCCCCAATTTGATATCCAATTTTTCTTTATCTAAATCATTTGACACCCTCATCACCTTACTCTTTTCTATGTTCACTTTCAACTTTCTACCTTTACACACATTCCCAAACTCATCCACTAACCTTTGCAATTTTTCTTTAGAATCTCCCATAAGCACAGTATCATCAGCAAAAAGTAACTGTGTCAATTCCCATTTTGAATTTGATTCCCCATAATTTAATCCCACCCCTCTCCCAAACACCCTAGCATTTACTTCCTTTACAACCCCATCTATAAATATATTAAACAACCATGGTGACATTACACATCCCTGTCTAAGACCTACTTTTACCGGGAAGTAGTCTCCCTCTCTTCTACACACCCTAACCTGAGCCTCACTATCCTCATAAAAACTCTTTACAGCATTTAATAACTTACCACCTATTCCATATACTTGCAACATCTGCCACATTGCTCCTCTATCCACTCTATCATATGCCTTTTCTAAATCCATAAATGCAATAAAAACTTCCCTATCTTTATCTAAATACTGTTCACATATATGCTTCAATGTAAACACCTGATCTACACATCCCCTACCCACTCTAAAACCTCCTTGCTCATCCGCAATCCTACATTCTGTCTTACCTCTAATTCTTTCAATTATAACCCTACCGTACACTTTTCCTGGTATACTCAGTAAGCTTATTCCTCTATAATTTTTACAGTCTCTTTTGTCCCCTTTCCCTTTATATAAAGGGACTATACATGCTCTCTGCCAATCCCTAGGTACCTTCCCCTCTTTCATACATTTATTAAACAAAAGTACCAACCACTCCAACACTATATCCCCCCCTGCTTTTAACATTTCTGTCATGATCCCATCAGTTCCAGCTGCTTTACCCCCTTTCATTTTACGTAATGCCTCACGTACCTCCCCCACACTTACATTCTGCTCTTCTTCACTCCTAAAAGATGGTATACCTCCCTGACCAGTGCATGAAATTACTGCCTCTGTTTCTTCCTTAACATTTAAAAGTTCCTCAAAATATTCTCGCCATCTTCCCAATACCTCCATCTCCCCATCTACTAACTCCCCTACTCTGTTTTTAACTGACAAATCCATATTTTCCCTAGGCTTTCTTAACTTGTTTAACTCACTCCAAAATTTTTTCTTATTTTCATTAAAATTTCTTGACAGTGCCTCTCCCACTCTATATATACTATATATACTATATATACTATATATATATATTGGCAGTTTGGAGGGATATGTTGTGTATCTTTATATGTGTATGCTTCTAGACTGTTGTATTCTGAGCACCTCTGCAAAAACAGTGATAATGTGCGAGTGTGGTGAAAGTGTTGAATGATGATGAAAGTATTTTCTTTTTGGGGATTTTCTTTCTTTTTTGGGTCACCCTGCCTCGGTGGGAGACGGCCGAATTGTTGAAAAAAAAAAAAAAAAAAATATATATATATATATATATATATATATATATATATATATATATATATATATATATATATATATATATATATATATATAGTATATGTAGTATATATATATATATATATATATATATATATATATATAGTATATGTAGTATATATATATATATATATATATATATATATATATATATATATATATATATATATATATATATATATATATATATATATATATATATATATATATAGTATATGTAGTATATATATTATATGTAGTATATGTAGCATATATAGTTTATATAGTATATGTAGTATATATATATATATATATATATATATATATATATATATATATATATATATATATATATATATATATATATATATATATATATATATATATATATATATATATATATATATATATATATATATATATATATATATATATATATATATATATATATATATATATATATATATAGTATATATATCTGTATATATAACCAGTATAACATTATGAATTAGATTTCATATGGGAGCATTTCACAAGTAAATGCTTTTTGTGATAATAGCAAATATCAATCACAATGTATTTGGCTGACACAACATTACTGCACTCATATTAAGTCAAAACATCCACTTAACAATACAGTATTAATGAAATTAATGAATAATGCGGTCAAGCAGTCACAGACCTAAAAATCTTGAAAATTGTCATGTTAAAAAACAGCTCTAGAAATTGTCCTTACTTTTGGCCACACAATGATGTATGTATGATGTATGTTCTAGGAGTCAATATGTGTTTATTTTGTACAACTTCAAAATATATACACATGCTATTTTTTGTGAGCACTGCCATACACATTACATAGAAATCCTTCTATTTTATGCTTTTTTTTCTTCATACTACCGTCTATTTCATCCTTTAATGTAAGCCATGCGTGTCGTAAGAGGCGACTAAAATGCTGGGAGCAAGGGGCTAGTAACCCCTTCTCCTGTATATATTACTAAAATTAAAGAGAGAAACTTGTGTTTTTCTTTATGGGCCACCCTGCTTTGGTGGGATATGGCCACTTTGTTGAAAGAACAACAACAACAACATATTTACAAAAATTACATTAACCCTTTGACTGTTTCGGTTGTATATGTCTTACGCGCCACTGTTTCTGACGTATTTATACGCATAAATTCTAGCGGCTTCAAATCAAGCGGGAGAAAGCTGGTAGGCCCACATGTGAGAGAATGGGTCTGTGTGGTCAGTGTGCACCACATAAAAAAAATCCTGCAGCATGCAGTGCGTAATGAGAAAAAAAAAAGCTGACCATTTTTTTGGATTAAAACGCTGCCTTTGAGGTGTATTTTCATATAGTATTTATCATTGTATTCTCGTTTTCATGGTCTCAGGTGATAAAATGGGAAATATATTACAGAAAGAGAGATGATTTTGATTACTTTCATGATGAAAACGACCTTGAAATTGAGCTCAAAGTAGCAGAAATGTTCGATTTTTACCATTGTTCAGGAGTAAGCAAATCACACCACACATCCAATACACATCAACTGGGGAGTCTAATATTCTTTCACTAGTGCACTGATATTATTTATACCATTTTTACAATAATGCAGTAGTCTGCATAACAGTAAATTTTGTATTTATTTGTATGAATAAAAAATCAAAATAGAAAGCAATAGTAATATCAGAGAGGCCTAGAGACGTGGCTAATGAACAGAGGATATGTTATTTTAGTGCCAAGAATGTCTACACTGTTTATTCTGGACCCTATTTTGAAATTGGCATCTTTTTTAATTTGCATGAAATTGGCCAAATTGCCAATTTCTGACCACTTTATTGGGTAGTTCAAATCGGTAAATGGACAGTTTCTTGTACTCAACTGATAGGAAAAATGGAGTTCTAAAGAAATAGCTATGAGTTTGGTCAACTGGAACAACGGAATTGGCCAAAAACAGGGCTCAAATTCGGCGAAATCGCTGATGCGTTTATGTCGCCAAGACCGCTAACATCGCGGGAGCGTAATTCCGCGAGTTTCGACCAAATTTCGTACTTTTGGTGTTATTACCATCAGAAAAAGATTCTCTATCATTTCATAAGAAAAATAATTTTTTTTATTTCCAAAAAGGGTATTAGAAAGATTATCTTGGCAAACAGTGAAAGACTACTAGTCAGGTATCCAAGTGTATAGTATAAAATGCACTACAACCACTGCAAACTTTTAAAAACATTATGACAAATTAAACACTTGAGACAGGACACCATGAGAATAGCTCTGCTCCTGACCACATTAGTGGGTACAGCACCTTGCAATCAAAAACTGTAGGCAATTACTGTATATGGAAATTGCCAATTTCAGTAAATGGCTTTTGAAATGTAATGTCTGTGCACTTATCCAAAAAAGTTATTGAATAAATGATAACGAATTCTGCTTTTTTGGGAAACTGATGATGTAAAAAAAAGGGTCTGAATGACAAAATTCTTACAAGGGAAGAACTATTTTAGGAAATCATGATTGTGCTGTCAAATGATGAAATACACAAATGTTACGTAAAATATTTAAATTGACCCTTACGCTTCCAAGGTTATCAAATATTTTAAGCACTGATTATTTTATTTTTTCATGTGGCCTTCCTGAAACTTCTGTCATGTCATGGATATACAGAGGCCTTACTTAAGTTTTCCTCGAACAAATCTGCAAACGTTTTCTGAATGTTAGGTCTGTGACTGACTTGCCCCCATCATGTAAATGAATAACAAAATAGTATGACTTCACAAAATGTTTAGGGAATATAATGCTGTATGTACAGCTTTCAAATTACACACTAATTATGGATGCTGATAATGTGTAAATGAAAAAAATCGATACATCAACTAAAATTTGTGTGGAGACTTCTCTGCTAACAGCACATGAAAAACATGAATATTACAGTGCCATAGAGATTTCACAAATGCAACATGTACAGGAGTTCAAAGAGAGAGAATCATGAAGTCTCTGGGGCAGGGTTTTATCAACTTAAATAACTTTATATTCTATAACATAAAGAACAAAAAGGCAAAATAACATGAACCGAGTACCAAAAAGTCCACCTACACTACTATTCCATATTTTCTGTATTACACACCAGCAATTTTAGTAGAAGCAAGCATAACAGATAGGTTATGAGAAACCTTAATAAATTAGGTGCAACTGAAATTATCAACATATTGCAAGTAACTGTGCACAAGCGACGTGAAGAGGAAAAGAAAAGTATCCAGGAAAATGTTTGGTTTTATTGTCTGCTTACTAAAACACTTCTTCAGTTGTTCAACACATTTTACTGCTTCAAAGACTGATTGTTTAGATCATTAGGTCAGGTTTGCAACAAGACTATTGCCAGAGCTAAGGGGATTGTCCTACAAAGAGAGGTTAAAGGAAATCAGCCTGACAATACTGGAGGACAGGAGGGTCAGGGAAGACATGATAACAACATTTAAAATACTGCAAGGAATTGACAAGGTGGACAAAGACAGGATGTTCCAGAGATGGGACACAAGCAAAGGGTCACAAATGGAAGTTGACGACTCCTATGAGTCAAAGGGAT